>NC_072488.1:39387500-39597500 GCF_027574615.1 Eptesicus fuscus | reverse complement strand
TGTATCATGATTTTCTAAGGTTGACAGACCTTGTTGCTTCTGTCTAGTTATTCTCTCTGTCAAGCTAAAGGCCATGAAGAACTTTGAATCTTTATGAAAAAAATGCATCAAGATCTAAAAAATACAACCAAAGACCTCTCTGAGGACCACCATCTTCATGGAATCAGCTTTGCCCAGAAACAAGCCTAAACTAAGTCTTTACTAAACTTATTCAAATTTACACAAATAACTCAATCTCAGTAGCTTAGCTCCAGGAGACTTCCTCTTACCAAAACCCATAGAGACCCAAATACCATAACATAATTAGTACCTGCTTTCTAGTAGATAATACATGGTTTTGTTTCATTAATGAAAGGACCCTCTGTTGTCTGAAACAATAAAGAGAGAAATTATTTGGTCTGGCTTGCTGTTTGAGCCTGAATTTTGAAAAGCTCTGCCTCTTAATTCTACCCTGAGTTTAAAATATGGCACACCTGGACAATCTGGTTCTCTCCAGGGAATGTACTAACTCTGGATTGTTTTATGCATTTGAAGTTCACCATATGGAACAACTGAGTCATTAAAATGGGCATTAAAAAGATTTGTTCACTCAGCTAGATTTAGACAGATAATAATACTTGACACTTATATAGTGCCTTTCACCTGTCCATCTCAAAGTAAGCAATTTGTAAACACATTTTGTTGCGAACTCTTTGTAAACCAGAGTTTTATTAGCTTTTCCCTCTGTAGAAACAGCTCCAACATGCTATACAGCAAGTCCACACCAAAGAAGAGATGGTGCAAAATAAAACAGAAACAAAAACAAAACAGAAAAACAAAGCAGTCCAAGAATGTTAAATATGTATTATTGCAAACACTAACTACAATGTGTCTACTTCGGGAATGTATGGAAAATATTTGTTTTCTCTTATCTAACCTTGGATGCAAACAAACCACAAACAGAATTTTCATAAGAATTATGAATACTGTTGTTTAAATTAACTGAATCAAATTGACTGGAACCTCATACCATTTCCACTTAAGTAATCCAGTGTTCTGACAATAATAATTTATAGGATTCCCATGCAATTTCAATTAGGTTTTTCATAATTGCCATCCCATTTGCATATCCAGCTCTTTAGGTCTATTTCTCAATAGGTCATAACTCAGAGGTGTAGAGGGATGTTCATTGTGACCGCCAAACCAATAACATTCCTCACAGCTTTATGTATGTACATAATTTATTTATATATTTTTTTCTTTCTAACCTCAGCATCTCTGTTCATACAATGTCTACCTTCCTTTTAGTTGCCACCTTTACTTTGTGACTTCTTTACTTGTGTAGCACAAAAGGTTTTTAGAAAATAAATATTACATAGCCAATGAAAAAAATCTCTGTGCTCCAGACTGTTTATTTATCAAACAACTCATTGATACAGATTTCATGGAAGCATTATGCACAATAACCAAAATACAGAAAAAAAGCTAAATTTCCATAGATGAATGAATAGATAAAGAAAATGTGGTATGTACATACTATGGAATTTTATTTTTATTCAGCCTTTTAAAAAAATGAGGGAATCCTGTCATTTGAAACAACTTGGATGGACCTGGAGTACATTATGCTAAGTGAAATAAGCCAGACATAGAAACTTAAATACTGTATGGTTTCACATATATGTGGAATCTAAATTAGTCAAACTCATAGAGTCAGAGAGTAGAATGATGGTTGACAGGGACTAGAGGGAGAAGGTAAAAGATAGGTTATGGTCAAAGGGTACAAAGTTCCAGTTAGGCAAGGCAAGTTCTGGAGACCTACTACAAACCATAGTGCCTAAAGCTATCAATACTCTATTGTATACCTACAATTTTCAAGAGGGTAAATCTCTATTAAGTGCTCTTATCACAAAGATAATGATGATGGTGATGATGATGATGATGATGATGATGATGATGATTGCAATGATGGTGATGACATTGATAATAAAGGTAGCAGGATGAATCTTTGGGAGGTGACCCATATAGTTATGATCTTGATGGTGGTGATAGTTTCACAATGTATACTTATCCCCAAAACTCACAAATTTGTATACATTAACCACGTACAGTCTTTTACGTGTCAATCATACCTCAATAAAGTATTTTTTAAAGAAATAGTTACGTTTCTTAAAAAATTATGATGTTTTGTGAATGATATTTGTCCTCAATACAAACCCAAGGGTTCCTAAATGAATATGAAATATGCATATAAAATATAATCAAATTATATGAACAAGCAAATATTAGAAGAAAATTCATAAATACTAAATATGAAAAGGTAGGTTAATTTCAGTGTCATGCAACTCAAACTGAAATTGTTTTAAAGGTTAGAAATATAATTTAAATTATTAGAACTATGATTTATTTAAATCAAATATAATTTTAAAACACACATGAATCACATGTGATATAGGATTAAAATCCCACACAAATGTTTAAGATAAAACTGACTTCTACAATATTTTACTCTTTGGGATAGCCCCAAATTCTTCTCTGCCACTGAAAGTAAATGTGATATTAAAGTAGAAGAAGTAAAATTTATGCAAGAATCAGGAGAACCAGGTTCTATTCTTAGATCTGACATCAATGAAATTGCTTTTGTCAAAATAGCAACCTCTCTGGTCTCTATATTTGTTTTTGCTAAAAAAAAAATCATGTCCTATATGATTTTGGCAAATCAGTTATTAGTGTTTTTTTTGTTTGTTTCAGATACTTCTGCACTCCTCCTGGGAACATGAGTCACAACTGGCTGTTTCTTTCCGCTGTTTCTTGCATAACACTGAATGTATGAGAACCCTGGGAGGCTCTTTCATGCTGTCTGATCAGAAACTTTATACCTGTCTATCACCTCTCTGCTATGTGGATATAGGGACCTCTGTGGAAAACATCTGTGTGTGTATAATCAAAATTTAATGCACTATGCCCTAGATAGTTTAGCTCAGTGGCTAGAGGGTTGGCCTGAGGACTGAAGGTTCCCAGGTTCGATTCTGGTCAAGGGCACATGCCCAGGTTGTGGGCTCGATCCCCAGGAGGGGGATGTGCAAGAGGCAGCCAATCAATGATTCTCTCTCATCATTGATATTTTCTCTCTCTCCCTCTACCTTCCTCTCTGAAATCAATAAAAATATATTTTAAAAAATACACTAGATCTCAGAGGACAAATTTATATGTTCCAAAATTCTAGCCATGCAAACCTCCTGGGACCCACCAAGAAATCACCCTTGTAACTGGTTGTCTCAGGAGAAAGAGCACTCACCCACTGGACCTATGTCATTAGTTCTATGTCCTTCCCCAAAGTCACCCTTAGTTCTCTTTGATGGGTCTGTGGCACTAATAGTAATGAGTGGATAATGCCAACATACTAATTTTGCAGCTGTTTTCTGTGCTTTTGTGAAGAATTCCAACGGTCTGACATGGAAAATGGAATTCTGCTAATTTTTCTGTATATACAAAACCACTTTTACTCCCCCAAATTTTTCTCTCAGATGCTCACATAAGATTGATTCTCCTGGGCACATCGCCATGTTTATCCTGCATCATTACATGACACCCAGCCCTCCCTACTAGCATATCACCTAATCTCCAGGGGGCTCTTGGGTCAATGTGAGAAGCAAAGCAACACACCACACTTAAGTGACAGCTGCCTGGTATCATGTTCAACCATATTGTTAAGATGCCCTAGTGAGTCATGATTAAATATCTCAAATAGCAAATCAATAAATTTCTATGCAGTATGATATACTAGCAAAGGTATTTTTGCTTTCAAAATTGAGATAGTTATAAAAGTCACCCTAAAAAGACTCACACACTGGTCAAGGCAAACAAAACTCCCAATACTTTTTTTAATGAAATCTATAGAGAAGAGATTTTTGACATGTATGTAAAATAAGAAATACGAAAATATTTTCAGATCAATGTATGTGTATTTTTATATGTATGTATGTAGTTTATCTAATTGACAAATGACTTCATATTGAATATGTATTGCCCTAAAACCAGCACACACTACTATAAAGAATCAAAATAGGAACCCCAATAAAGTGTTACATTCGAGGTAAAAGGACAAGTAATCTGTGAGTAGGTAGATGGGAAGTAGTTTAAAATTATTTTTAAGATATTTTTCTATGCTAATGTTAATGTTCTTCTGCACTGTAGTTACTAAAAGCTTTAATTCTGCTATTTGTCTTATATCCTTTTAGTTTTCTCCTTTCTAGTCACCTTGCAAACTTTAAAAATATTACCACCCCTTTTGCCATCCCATTGTAAAAATGCCCTCATTATTAATTACCAAAATAAAATTCCTTTTGTTCCCAGGCCTTACATGTTTTCGCCTAACTTTTCACTGCTTTGCTCAAAGCTGACCAAAGATCAATGTCAGATTTCTCCCTAAGCATTGCACCTGCCCTGACTATACCTCACAGGTTCCTAACCTCAGGTCCCTCTCAAGCTGAAGATGTGACTGACTACTGAAGACAATGGCATACCAGAGGAGATGGGGACATAGGGAGTTCTCAGCTGGCTTTCCTACATCACATCTCAACAACTAAGGGCAATTACTTTGTAGCTGCCCAGCCTTCTTGCTTCCACCCTTCTCCTGGTTTCAGAAAACATGACAGCAATGCCTTGAATGCCTCAGGATCTACTTACAGATGTCCATCCAATTTGTTCCTCTATCATCGTTCTAAGCTACCCATGCTACAACCTACAAATGTGCCCCTTCCTTTCATCTGGCATTCCTCAGTAGTGATCTGAGCCCTTTTCTTTCAAAGCACCTTCCCAGGAGGCAGAGATCAGACAATTCCTTTTAGTCACAAACTCTGACTGCTGTGTCTTCTGTCTTCAAGCCCATGACAAACTCTATCGCACCTCCACCTGCAATAAATCAAGAGCATCACAGATTCACCTGACAGCCTTGCCTCTAGTCATTATCAGCATGTTCAAGGTAAAAAAAAAAAAAAAGAAAGAAAATATCAATACATTTCTGATTACAAAGGAAATGAAGTGAACACATTTTCCCCTATTTCTCCCACTAAATATAGCTAAAATTCTTGAATTTTATGTTATACATAAAACAAACATTAAAAAAAATCTCTGAAAGGTGGAGCAAAGAAGGCAAACTGGCTAGGAGACTTGGGACTCAAGGACAGACATGGTAGTGTGTTCCCTACATTTTGTTTTTGCCTCCTCTATATCCTGGATTGGATGCTTGAGAAGTCTGTAACATGGTACAGCTACTTCAGGGAAAGTTCTGGCAGTTGCTTATAAAACTATACATGTATGCCTACCCTGTGACACTTCAATTCCAATCCTAGATATTTATGAAAGAGAAATTAAATCATATTGTCACAAAGGACTTATAAAATAATGTTCATAGAAGTTTGATTCATAACAGCCCAAAACTTGAAACTACCCATGTGTTCATTAATAGAAGAATGAATAAACAAATGGTGATTTACTCATACAAGGGAATGCTACTCATCAATAACAATGCATAAACTCTCAATACTTGCAACAATACAAATAAATCTTAAACATGTCATGCTGAGTCAAAGAAGCTAGACACACGAGTAGAACATAGTGTATGATTCTAATTATATGAAAAAAATCTGTATTGTTGTCTCTGAGGAATGGAAAAAGTATTGGCTAGGAGTGGACATGATGAAACTTTCTGCTTTGGATATGTGAATAACCTGTAATAAGCCTTTCTGGTATAATGGAACTATTCTATAACTTGAAAGAGGAAGGTGTCACATAGGTGTATGTATTAGACAAATTCAGCAACTGTAGACTTAATGCTTCATTTCATTGTATATAAATTTTATGTCAGAAGTAAAGAACTAAATGGATGAATAAACATATAATAAGGAAGCATTGTTAAATGATAATGGTAGAATCTAGGTGGTGAGTATAAGTATTCACTGTAAACTTCTTTCAACTCTGCTTTATGTTTTAAATTTTTCATATTAAAATGTTGGGAGAGGACTTGACCATATGTCAAGTGTAATTGTGTATGTGTATTTGTGGTTCTATTCTGGAGCTGCTTATTATTTGTTTATCCCTTAGCTAATACCACATTATCTTATTTATTCTAGCTTTATATTCATTTCTGTTTCACGATTATCTTGATTATTTTTAGCCCTCTGTTTTCACTATAAATTTTAGAATCATCTTGTCAATTTCTACAACAGTTCTTCTGAGATTTTGATTGGCATTGAACTGAATCTATACATCATTTTGGAGGAAGTTAACATATTTACAATATTGGGTCTTTAAAGTGTGAACATACTCTATTCCTTTACTTATCTCTTTAATATCTCTCAATAATGTTCTGAAGTTTTTTGTATAGAAATATTGATCCTCTTTTTGGTACATTTCCTCCTGGGTACTGGAAAATTTATTCTATTGAAATGTTATTTTATTTTTAATTTGTAGCACATGCAAATAAAATGAAAGGAACCAGGAGAAATGCCCAATTCTAGGAATGGGGTGAGAAATAGACACAATAAATGTGGAAGTACTTAGAGTGTCAGGAAGTAAAGGAGTGCTAAAAAAAAATCTACATTTGTAAGAGTTTGTCAAAGAGACACAGGATCCAACTGAAAGAGTTCCCAACAGCCAAAGCTGGAACAAATGGGCAATAAAATAAAATAATGCGGTATTGGATTAATACCTAAAGTATAAAATAAATACCCAGGAGTCCATACTGATGTCAATAAATTATTGGAGAAATAAATGAGGGGAAAAGACAAATGTCTCATGCAGAAGAGTTAAAAATAATTTATGTAGGTACCTAGTCTCAATAAAGGCATCATAAATCCCCACTCTTTATGTGTGGGCTACCCATGGTTACTTTCATCCAAGGAGTACAACACAGAAGGGGAGAAGGGTTATAAGTTTATAGTTAGTGGATAAATCTGACAAACATGGCCTCAGACAGTGATCAAGGTCAAATCAACATTGTTCAATTGTGTTGATGATATGTGCCCTTGATATGTGATTAAAATGGCACTTTACCTATGTAGTCTTTCTTCCCAAAAGCCATAATCCCAGTGTAATCACGATGAAAACATCAACCAAATTCCAGTACAGAAGTATTCTACAAAATACCTAACCTACACTCCTCAAATTTTCAAGGTCATGAAAAACAAGGAATGTCTGAGAAATTGCCATAGTCAAGAAAAGCCTTAAAGAGACATGACAAATAAATGTAGCATGCTTATTCTGGATGGGATCCTAGGACTATTCATATTTTCTGTTTTATCTGTGTCAGGTTGGGTATGTTGTACATTTTTAGTAATTAATTTAATCTAATTCTTTATTCTTATCCCAAAGTAGTTCTATGTCTTCTATACTGCTTTGGATATGTGAATAACCTGTAAAAATGTCTTCTTTTAATTCCTGATATTGGTAATTTATAACTATACTTCTTTTCTTAATCAAATTTGCTTCTAAGTTTATTTGTTTTGTGTTTTTTTAAGATTTGGCCTCTGGTTGCCATATGACATTTCAAATTCTAGTTGAATATCTATGACAGATATATCATTTTCCATGTCCAGTCTTATAGAATTCCCAAGTGTTCATGTTCAAAGGAATATTAGAGGTTTTTTTTAAAAGAAACTAAAATTTAAACAAAACAAAATTAACAAAAACCTTTCTAACACTGAGCACTTATATAGAATAGTAGAAGCCATTATGATAAGAACTAAAGCTAGTAAGAAAGTATATTTGAAATTTGTACACTTTGATGCAATAAAGGATGATATTTAGTAAAAATGTTTTCCTGCAGGTTATCTATTGGTCCCTCTGTGCTTCACTTGAGATGATATTGTCTGGCCAAGGAAGTACAGATACTCCTCAACTTGTGATGGGTTTACTACCCAACAAACCCATCATGAACTGAAAATGTGAATTGAAATGAATTTCATACTACACAGTGGTGTATGGTTGTTTACCCTAGTGATTAGGTGGCTGACTAGGAGCTGAGGCTAACTGTCCAGAATCACAAAAGAGTGTCTGACTGCATATGAACAGCCAGGAAAAGACCAGAAATCAAAATCTGAAGTATGGTTTCTACTAAATGCATATCACTTTCACATGTCCTTAAAGTTGAAAAATCCTAAATAGAACTATTCTAAGTGAAGGGACCATCTGTACAATAATGATAAAGTAGTCATCCCTGAAAACAATCACTAAACTTTGGTGGGGTGATTGGGAAAATGGTAAATTTCCTTGGAAGGAATTGAGAATAGAAAGGTTTTTTTTTAGCTGGTCTGTGTGGAAGCTGGGAGGAATTGATGGAACCTCTTCAGGTTTCCTCCAGTGTGATTCATTCATAATACTGAGAATAGAGTCTGATACCAAAACTCTTGGATTAATTTAAACACATGTTGAATTTCAGCAGTGAAACTCTCTTGAGAAATGCAAAATTCTATTAATGGATTATTGCCCTTTTATACAAGCATAATAAAATACTATAAAAGGCTCAGTGAACATGCTTAGCAGGAATTGGAACTTTTAGCATGTCTGCTATAACCATCACATATAAAAGCATATATATTTTTAAGCCCCCATATGGGCTTCTGTTAAAAATAAAAACTAGTGTTTAGGAATAGCTATTTCCTGAAAAAATTACCCATTGACTTCTTTGCCAGACAATTGCAGCTCCTAAATTGACACATTTCCATCCATCTGTATGTACAGCATGTTCCACATCATGATCATAACACAGACATCTTAACTTTAAATGAAACCAAACAAACATAAAATTAGCACTGGTGGGTACCCCCTGCCACTCAGTTTGTGTTGGGTTTAACACCTTCTTTTTTTATATATCCTTCCACATAAACAGTTTTATATTAGCCCTTAATATGATGCCTTCCAATAATTCGCTGTTGAGCTGTTTGAATGCACTAATTAGCAGCTTTCATACAAAGGGGAACACATTTAGTAGAAAAATCCTGTGAACCTGAATCTCCTTTGGGCCCTGCCATTTGTGTGTGAATAATTCAATAAAAAATATACTATATTGTTAATCCCAAGACTTTCTAGGAATTTAATCAATCACAGAAGAAATATAAACTGTACCTTTATAAACAAAAGAAGAAAAATGATAACTTGCATTTGAGCTGAGTGCAGGAATCGGCACAAGGAGCAGATGCATGTATAAAACGAAGCACACTTCATAATAACGATAAAAATATTACAATTGTATATACATGCAATTGACATATATGCATTGCATTCCATTTTAGCACAACTGGCAACACATTTATTAGATTAACACCTCATTTATTTCTTCCTATCACTGCCAACAATACCAAAGCCACACATACACATATTAACTTTAGCAGAAAATAAACTTCATTTATTTCTTCCTATCACTTCCACAATACCAAAGACATATACATACATATTAACTTTAGCATAAAATAGAGTAAACAGTCTTTAAGTATTTTGCACTATTTTGAAAATACAGAAACCTGTGTAATTTTCAAAGGATTCCAGGAATACA
The DNA here is from genome assembly GCF_027574615.1 of Eptesicus fuscus. Lineage (NCBI taxonomy): Eukaryota > Metazoa > Chordata > Mammalia > Chiroptera > Vespertilionidae > Eptesicus > Eptesicus fuscus. The sequence goes on along the minus strand of NC_072488.1, from coordinate 39,587,971 downwards.
TTTCTCTAGAATCTGGAGTGTCCACATAGTCTAATCATTTCTTTTGAAGGAACATTTAACATAGCTAGCTAACTATTTATAAGTTCAAGGAATCTTTTCCTTTTCTCCAACTTTCCCCATACCTTGATCAGATAGTTCTAATTAATATTTCTAGTACATGTAAATAATTATATCCTTGAGTGCTCTAAAATTATACTAATTCCTACACCATTAAGGAAGGAAAATGTTTCTAGCTTTTGATGCATTGTAAGTGGGAGATACTAATTTCTAGATGAAATTATGCATAAGCAGGGGAAACGCTTTGTACCAAGATAATATTTAAACATAAAATGTTAAGCATCTCAGGAATTAGGAATGATTAAAAGCAAATAGGACAACACAACCATATCATATTTGGATTGAGGGACTCTCTCCCAATTGTGCATTTTTCTACTCCCCAAAGCAAAAAGCGTCTTTATATATTAAAATTGTTTAGCTGTCAGGATAGATGATTTGAACAGTAACAAACACTCAAAACCAAAGAAATTGCATACTTTGGTAAATATGTTTATGCTATGTCATATAAATGAATTATATACAGTAGAGTAGTAACCTTTCTTGTTTTTTATTGTTAATACTTTGTCATTTGTGCAAACTGCTGCTAAGCAATGTAATTTCTAAAGCAAGTTTTTTAAAACTTGAAGGAAATTAACTCATACCAAGTTATGTGTATTATTTACTAATATAGTACTAAACATACTTTACTATTTTGGCTGAATAGCTTTTTAAAATTATAGTGAAATGATGAAATTGCTTCATTTTAAATAGAAATTTCCACACAATGGGTTAATTTCAGTTCTTTCCAGCTTTATTCCCATATTAGAAACAGATTTCGTCAAAGACCTCACATATATGCTATGAATATATTTTAATGTATTTTCTCCAAAGGTATAAAGCTGGCTGACACTTAGGTTTGTTTCTCCCTTCAAGTCTAGGTTTAAATGGTGTTTTGTGTTATAGGCTAATGAGTATGTTACAGTGCACTCAACATATTTAGCATATAGTATTTCACTAAACACTCTGAGCATTTCATTTTGGGTGACTGCCATGACACTTGATGAACAGTTTCACATAGTCATGAAGTATATTTATATTTAGTCGAGCCTTTTAGAGACAGATTCTCTGTTTCTGGAAAATAGGGAGCTATACACCCTTCACCATTTGTGACAGGTGACACTGTCTCTTAGTAAACCCATATCTGCCCAAGATGACGGAATTAAAGTAGGACTGTAAAAGTTTAGGTCCAGGAAAAGGGAAATATTTCCAGTTCTTTTTAGGCCTGTTATATTAAACTAGAGGCCCGGTGCACAAAATTCATGCACTCAGGGGAGGGGGTCCCTCAGCCCAGATTGCGAGAGGGTACAGGCCAGGCCAAGGGACCCCACTGGTGCACGATTAGGGCCAGGGAAGGATGCAGGAGGGCTCCAGAGCATGTCCAGCCTGCCTAGCTCAGTCCCGATCGGCTAGACCCCAGCAGCAAGCTAACCTACCAGTAGGAGCATCTGCCCCCTGATGGTCAGTGCATATCATAGCGAGCGGTTGAGCAGCCTTAGCATATCATTAGCATAGTACTCTTTGATTGGTTGAATGGCCGACTGGATGACCGGACACTTAGCATATTAGGCTTTTATTATATAGGATTACATGTCCATTGTATTAGTTTCCTAGGACTGATAAGCAAAGTATCATAGACTGGGTGTCTTAAAACAGAACTCTATTGTCTCACAGCTCTGGAGGCCAGAAGTCTAAAATTGAAGTGGTAGTAGGGCCTGCCCCCTCTGCAATCTGTAGGGGAGAGTCCTGCCTTGTCTCTTCCTAGCTCTGGCTGTGGCCAGCAATCCTTGGCGTTCCTTGGCTTTCAATTTTATGAGTCCAATCTCTCCCTCTGAAGTCCTATGGTGGTTTATCCTGTGTGTCATCAATTATCTTCTTTTGTTGTTGTTGTTGTGAAATAATCTTTAATTGAAACATTTTCCTTTGTAGTTCTTAACTAGTCGGACATTCCACTGCACCACTGTTGATATCATCTATGATGTCATGAGGGTGGCGGCTGTTAACATTGCACCCCACAGACTGGGCCATCCCCAGGATCTCTTTAATGGTTCCAGAGAGTTCTCTAGCTAAAGATCAGTGCTGCATCTGTCAGGCAATACTGACAATCTCAACAAAAGTGATATTTCCACTGTGCCTAATGTTTTTTGCTTCTTTCTGTCTCTTGGCAGTTCTTTGAGGCTTTGATGATCAGGGCAGAGGCAGAAGGCACTACTTCAATCTGGGCCTGTCTGTTCTGAATGGTCAGTTTCACTGCAACCCTCAGACCCTTCCAATCACCAGTTGCTTTGGCAATGTCATCACCAACTATTTTTGGAGACAGGCCAAAGGGGCCGATCTTGGGGGTCAGGGCAGTCATAGCACTCACTTCCCCACCAGTGCACCTCAGGTATACGACTTTGATTTCATTGGGGTTGAACTTCGGCAGCATGGTGGAGGCAGCTGGTGTTGGATGAACCCAGATTCGGGACAACCAAAGAAAGTTGCCCACATTATCCTATCTAATAAAAGAGTAACATGCAAATTGACCATCACTCGAACACACAAGATGGCTGCCCCCATGTTGTCAAAGATGGCTTCCCCCATATGGACACAAGATGGCCTCCACAAGATGGCCAGCAGGGGAGGGCAGTTGGGAGGGACCAGGCCTGCAGGGGAGGGCAGTTAGGGGTGACCAGGCCTGCAGGGGAGGGCAGTTAGGGGCAATCAGGCTGGCAGGGGAGTGGTTAGGGGGTGATCAGGATGGCAGACAGAAGCAGTTAGGGGCAATCAGGAAGGCAGGCAGGCGAGCAGTTGGGAGCCAGCAGTCCAACTACCCATTTAGGCCTGATCCCAGTAGGCCTGATAAACAGGCAGTCGGACATCCCTCAAGGGGTCCCAGATTGGAGAGGGTGCAGGCTAGGCTGAGGGACACCCCCCACCCCCATGCACGAATTTTGTGCACTGGGCCTCTAGTCTTCTTATAAGAACACTGAACCTATTGAAGTAAGAGCCCATTCTATTCCAGTATAACCTTATCTTCATTAATTACACATGCAATGACTCTATTTCCAAATAAAGTTGGATTCTGAGGTACTAGGTGTTAGGACTTCAGCATATCTTTTAGATGGACACAATTCAATCCATAGCAACCATTAATCAATATCAGATGAAAACCTAAATTGGTATGCACAAGCCTAAATGGCTACCCAGAATCTTTTTCTAGATCATCTCTTTTCTTCTTCTTCTTTTTCTTCTTCTTCTTCTTTTTCTTCTCCTTCTTCTTCTTCTTCTTCTTCTTCTTCTTCTTCTTCTTCTTCTTCTTCTTCCATAATCCTCACCAGAGGATATGCTTTTTATTGATTTTTAGAGAGAGGAAGAAAGAGAGAGAGAGAGAGAAGAACATAAATCAGTTGCCTCCCATACCCACCCAGACCTGATTGAACCTACAACCTACGTATGTGCCCTGACCAGGAATCAAACCTGCAACCTTTTTGGTGTATGGGACTACACTCTAACCAACTGAGCCACCCAACCAGAGAATCACCTCTCTTCTGGAAGAAGTTTCATTGCCTGAAGATCGTGTCATAATGTGACGTACAATTCTCCTTTAGACACCAGTCATGTGGATGAAGAAAGAGTAAAATGAAGAGGTTAGGATTGCTAAGAATTACTCATGGACTGTGATAGACCTACAAATGTGTAGTCTATAATAAATATATTTTTGGAGGCATTCAGATGTACTGTCAGAGAGAACAAATAAGGAAAGAACTTCCTTCTCTCTTGCCACTCTTCAGATTTATTCTAAAAAGGTTCTTTTGGATAAATACTCCCTCAGTCCACTAGGGGTGCCCTGCTTTCCATCAACTCTATCTGGTGGAGTCACTAATCTCCAATAATTGATATTCTCCAATTCACCAATAGAAAACTGCTGTCGAAAATAATAATAATAAAATAAAACAATAATCAGTAAAGAAAGTGTTCAAAAACAACGTGGGGAGGTATTTTGTATCTCTCCCCCCCCCCCCCCCACACACACACAGAGACACACACATACACTTTAGCCTTTGTCTAAAGGTGTTTAGTTTTTTCCCCTTTTTTGTTTTTCTCCTTTTGGAGGGGAGGGAAAGTCAGTGAGACTTTTGAAAAGGCTCAGAACAGGGAGGTCACTTTAGAACAAATGACATGTAAGGCAAGATAAATTTACATTTTTCAGGCCTCATGAAAAAACAAGGCCAGCTTTGTCTGGGATGCACTGAGAAGTCATTGAAGGTAAGCATCAGCTGCCCACTGGTCATGATGGAGTAAAACCCCGAGAAACTTGAGCTAACGTGAGTTTATTTGTAACCATAGGTTGATCATCCCCAGCTTCCCACAAAGCCCTTTCATTTCCATTTGGAATGAGTATAGGATAACCTAGCCAGGCCAGCCCCTCAGTCACCAAGCAAAACTCTTGACATTTGCCTCATTATCTTTCCTCATTATCAGTCATTTCTTGAAGTCTGGGCTTCATTCAGATGCCAGGTATTTCCGAAATTAATCATATCATTGAAAGCGGCATCGTTTCGTGTAAATGGACTTTATTATCTGGATCAAAAAGCACCCCCTTTGAGCAGTGAAAGCCCATTTGTAGAGAAAGTTTCTGAAATCTGACATGCTGTCTTCCCACCAAAGACTCTTAGTGTTGACCTCCCAGCAAGCACCAAGCATTTGTCACTGAGCACTTGTGTGTGTGTGTGTGTGTGTGTGTGTGTGTGTGTGTGTGTGTGTGTATGCGTGCGCAAGCCTTGGGCTGGCTGCATGCTAATTTGCCCCATTGTTTCAGGGTGACTGCCTTTCCAGTATTTAAGAACAAAGCTTTTTTGCATAAGCCCTAAGCACAATTATTTTATGTTTACTTTGAAGGCCATCATCTTATCTTTATTGCAACTGTATTAGGGAACCACAGAGCTTCTTTGTCTCCTTGTAAGGCTGCGGATTACAGGCAGGGTTTAGCAGGAGACTGAGACACTCCTCTTTCATTTAAAGGCATGTTACAAATGTTTGAGGACCTTGGGCAGGATCAGCACGTGGCTTTGCTCAGTCTCTCTGAATTCAGAGGGGAGAAGGAAAATGTTTCTAAGAGCTTGGCGAAGTGCCATCAAATTCAATCCCTAGGTGTATAACATTTGGTCCATAAAGGATGGGCAAGTGAGGAATAGAAAGCAAGAAATTCCTACTTGTAGTAGTATCACCAGAACTGTAACAGGGCTTCTAAAAGGGCTACACGCTCAGTTTCACAGCATTGGCTGGGATGTTATCTAATTAGCAAGTAGGTGTGCCTGATGAGGAACCAAGCCCTGTAACACTCTCCCAATGAAAAAGCAACAACCCCACCTCCTGTGTGTAAAGTAACACATAAGAAAAGTTCTTTCTACATCTCAAACTCACTCCTCTTTTGTTTTGTGCGTTAACAACTGGATGTTAATGATGGAGTATTCTTCCTCTGAGAGGAGCACAGAAAGTTAATATTAATTACCTGCAACCTCCCCACGTATGTGGAAGTAAAATTAATGTTGTGACATAAATTGACAAAAACCAGGAGATTAAAAGTTACGGCTGACTTGATTGGGGTGGTGAACACACAATACAATATACAGATGATGTATTATGGAATTGTACAACTGACACCTATATAATTTTTGTTAACTAATGTCATCCCAATAAATTCAATAAAAATAGAATCAGTAACTAAAAAGGTTGAGGCTTCCTTCATGATGTTTTTTCTTCTTTGGTCATTTCCTCTTTTCTGGAGGAAAGACCTAATCATGGAGTTCATCGAGAAAAACTTTTCAATCGCTTCTTGCTCTCTTAAATGCCAACTGAGAGCTGGTTTTAAAAGCACCCCCCTTTTTCTTATGCACCCCATTTTCCTAACCCTGAAGACTTTCTTAAACCAAAGGAAAATAGGAACCTCCTCTTCACAGTCTCCAAAAGACTAAGTAATACTCCCCTCATTCTTTAAAACAAATGGACAGAAGACTCGAGAAAATGAAGCATGTCCTAAATCAGAATCAGTGGAGAGAACAACTTGTCTGAAAGTTGGAAATACAGTTAAGAATATCCCATTATCATCCAAAGGCTTATAGGGAAAAAAGCAAATATAAAAAATAAACTTTTGAGAGGTGGTATTTAAGAAAGACCTCAACCCCTCCGTTCTTTTGTAGTGTTTGAAGATTAGCCAAAAGGGAGAAGAGGGAGTGTAAAGTCAAGGAATGAAGCTCTAGGCTGTTGGCCAGAAACTCACAACATTCATCTCCCCGCTTTGGCTGAGAAGAATGTTTCTGGGGAAGAAGTCCCACGAGGGGCTTGAACTTCTCAGGGCTCTCCTAAACTCCAAAAATAAAATGATTGTGAACCTCACCTTTCTCTTTGCATCTGCCTTTCATCATGCTAATCGTGGCCTCCTTTAATCATTTGGGTTCACTGTTATAAACACAAATGACTTATTCTGGTGCCCAGGAATGCCCTGTATTGCCATCCTTTTTATTGGGTATATCATTTCCACTCTCTCTTTGCAACAATACCACCATCTCCTGGGCTGCTCATGATTTCCATAGCTATTTGCACATAACGTTTCAGGAAGTTGTTAAATTTCACGCAGAACAGTTAAGGGAAATACTAGATTATAAGCTTCTTGAAGGCAGGCTTCTCAAATCCAATGACAATCTTACAAAATCAAAAGACAGACCACAGAGTCTGACAAAGGGTGCCTTTCTGCTGTATGAATTTATTCAGATAAAAATCAGGGGGGAATATTTGAAATTGGTACTACTTAACCAATGTTAAGACACACAATCCCTGTTTTTTTCACATTATCTTTAATATTGAGCCCAGTAATACTCATGAAGATGCTTAGCAAATGTCTGTCAAAGTGAACAGAAATCATCAATGAGAAATCATGTGTGATGTCCACAAAAGACCATCCTTATCCACTAGCCAATGGTGGGTGTGTGTGTGTGTGTGTGTGTGTGTGTGTGTGGTTTTGTTTTGTTTGTTTTGTTTTTTTTCCATCTATTTCTTAGGACAATATGAACTGAGAATGTTACCTTTGCTCCCCTGACCATACAGATGTAGATACAAGCCAGGGTTCAATCAGATCTCAATCCTTAAAAAATAGTGAGTTAAAAATATTTTTTAAAATGTGCCTCCCTTTGTTAAGCTCAAACCAAAGACTAATGGGCTAAATGAATTGTGTTTTTATAGAATTGGCATACCTGGGATTTTAGGAATTGACAGTGTCCTAGATAAACAGATATAGGGAGGATCTATGAAAGCAGGTACTAACAATCTCAAGGCAAGCATTGAGGAGGTGCTGTCCATGGGAAATCAAGAAGGCAGGGAGCAGCCTGGCTGGTGTGCTCAGTGGTTGAGCGTTAACCTAAAAACAAGGTTCAATTCCTAGTCAGAGCACATGCCCAGTGATTCTCTCTCATCATATTCTTAACTGTATTTCCAAATTTCAGACAAGTTGTTCTCTCCACTGATTCTGATTTCTACCTCTCTCTCCCTCTCCCTTCCTCTCTGAAATCAATAAAAATATATTTTTTAAAAAAAAGAAGAAGACAGGGAGCAAACAGAGTTTTGCTCTGATATCAGTTAACTTAGCCTTTAGGAATTTTAAAATTTTTTCTGATTTGAAGTCCTATTCCTGGACTGTATTTTTTAGAGGAGGAAGTTTGCAAACACCAGGGCCCTCTTTCTCTCTGCTGCTTTGGAAAAGTACAAGTTCTTTCATGCAAAGTGAAGTTAAGACATTAGAAATTGGAGCTGCAGATCCCACCCATGGTGGCTGGGACTTGAGGGCCCTTCTGTGCCATAGTCCTCCCTCAGCCCCCAACATGAACACACAGACATACACTCACCTCCCTCTCACAAATTTCTTTGTTACTTATTTTAAAAAAAAATAACTTCACACATCAAAATCATTCTCGCATATTTAACCAGAATGAAAAGCTACATTGAAGCTTCTGGTTTAACAGTTTAAAATGTCAAATTCTGTTACCCCATCTGAGATAAGGATTGTTCTTTTGCTTTTGTTGTTATTTTCCTTTCATTATTGTAATGTTCTCTCCAGTATTAGTTATTCATTAGTGCATACAAGCTGAGCACCACCCTGCCCTCCACCCTTGGCGTTAGCTGCATGCAGTCTTGCGCAGTAGGACATCCCCCCCCCCCCCCCCCCGTGAACCAGCCATCACTTGTCTTGAGCCTCAGGACAATTGATGTCAACCCACCAATCTTCCTGCCTCAAGTGACAATGATCCAGAACCTCGTTATCAGGGAGCTGCTGCTCAGAGAATGAAAGAAGGGGGACAAGTAGAGCAGGCCTGGCTCCCACAAAAGGTGGCTTCCTGGGAGGATGCTGACTTTTCTGGAAGGTCAGAATGGGCAAGATCCAAGTTGGGAAAACCATGAACATATTTCGTTTATAATTGTAGGTTTTCATATCTTTGCTTTGTTACATGTAGAAATGGATTCAACCTGAGAAGCTTGAAACAATAAAATGAATAATGGCGGATGGGGAATGCTACTAACTTGAACAGAATATATTAGGGCGCGCGCGCACACACACACACACACACACACATCCTCAAAACTATTGCCTATATCAAGACGTGAAAATTTATAAAAGAGAGGCAGACATAAAAGAAGAAATTGTTTATTTGTTTGTTTGCCTTTATAAAACCCATTTGGGAGAAACATCCGTATATATACATCAGTTATCTGGCTTGTCCCAGTTACACTGATGTTAGAGATGTCCTTTGTTAGAAATTAATGTGTGTAATAAAGTTTTACATTTTTTATATGTTTTGAAGTATATGAGCAATATTTCTTTTCGCTGCATAATTACTTTTTTGTATACAAGAAAAATGAGGTGCTTAGCCCTAAGTAAATAACCTCAAAACAAACCAAGAATAATAGTTACATTCTTTTCATCTTCTAGACTATATACAATAAATATTTCCAGAAACTTTGTAAGTTACATTATTGTGACTTTTTACAGAAAAAAGAAACTTTTATTGAATCAGAACTAAATTCAGACAAAAATATGCCCCATCCCCACATTGATATTTTGCTCCAAATTTATTGAGAGTATAGACTAATTAAAGATACCAGCTTTTTTCCTAGTTCACAATAATTTCCAAAGTGTTTTCCCTTTATAGTCCAAAGGCATCATTTACTTAGACTAAACAAGGCTATATTTAATGCATTTTAAGTAGTTTATTTTTCTGAATAGGTGCTTTATAATTTAAATTGATTACAGTTCCTCTTCATTTCATAAACTGTGTCTTTAAAGCTGAGCATTCAAAGGTTTCTAAATAATGGGACTATTTCTTCAAAAAAATTTTTTTATTGTTGCTACTTTTTTTAAATAAAGGAAAGTAGCTATGTCATTCACACCTTGAAAAACCAATTTGGGTCTTTAAAAATATTTATGTGGAGGCTGTACAATTTCAAATTGGGAAGGGGGTTAGACAGTGCTACAAATTCTAACAGGGTTATTAAGAGACCCCTAACCCTTTCTGGTAGCTGGCTCCACTATAATTACCAGTCTGTCTGTTGCTTTCTTTTCCCTCCCCAGTAGCGCTCACTATAACCTTGATTTTTTTTAACGGATTATTGAATTTGGTAAAGAAGTTCTAAGTTATGCCAAGTTTGAGTAAACTAGAAAAATACTAATATTTTAAGTTGCTCATGATGGACTCTCTATGTAAAGTACTCATTCCATATATTTTTCCCTCATGTTGAGTATTTTTGACTGTAACTCAGGGTTGTTTTTTTCCTAAAGAATAGTTAGGGAAATAAAACCATGGTGTTTTTTCCTCTCTCTCTTTCTGGGTCCTAGATAAAAAACTGTGTGCATATGGGTATGCCAGTGTGTATGAACATTTAGATGAAGAGAGCAGAGACCATACATCCATAAATTAAAATTAGTTGTCTCTGTAAATTATAATTCTCCATGATTTTATTATTTTTATAATTTCTTGTGAATTAAATTTTTATATGATAAACAATTATAATATTTACAACAAGCAAATTTATTTCTTTAATATTGGCTCTAAATTTCAAATAAAATTTTTAAAATGAGTTAAAGGGAGTTTTTTAATCTCTTCACAAAATAGAATATATTACCTTTCTTTTAGAAGTTGTATCTGCACAGAGGGAACAAATAGGGTAATTTGGTAAGAGTAAAAAAAAATAAATAAAGATAACAGTTGAGTGGGGAACTGTACTAGGCAGTAATCTACCTGACTTAGAAAAGTTGGAAAAGAGAGAGCCAATGAAAATAACCAGAAAAAGATTACTCTTAAGGTATTGAGAGCAAAGAGGCTAGTGTGAGGAATGGTGGCAAGGTTATTTTATTAGTTCAGGAGTTTTGCTTGTTTGCTCATTTATTCCTTTGTTTGAAGAACCTAGCTATAGAGAATTAAAGTACAACACCGGCGACCAACACTGAGGGAATTATAGAGACAAAAGAGAAAGGTAAATTCAAATGTCCAGGTTTCTAGAAGAAGGGTCATTTTCTGCAATGATGGACAAAAGCCTTAAAAGTAACCCTTACTCCTAAGAATGTAGTCCCTGTGACTATGCTTTGGATTATAGCCTGAGAGAGAGGCTGACTCAATCTCTTTCCTTTGTCTGTCAGTATTTACCAGTGACACAGAACAGAAACTTCTGCCTAGTCTGGTGGGTTATAGGTGATCAATAGGCCATGTTTGGTTTCATCTACTTTTCTTAAAACTCATCTCTGAGGATGGGAATCCTGGTTAATGTATTCTGAATTTGCTAGATATTGGTTTCAAAGTATTCAGTAGCTTCCAGCTAACACTAAAGTAAATCCCAGGTTTTCTACTTACTCCTCACCTTCGTAGCTCTCATCACCCTCCAACACAAACCCCTCTGCATTTGGACCGCCCTGCTCTGCATTCAGTACCATCTTCTCACCACCTATTTTATTTCTTTCTTTTTTTTTCAATTTTGCCTATCTTACCAGACACACTTTTCCTAGATTCATCTGAAAAGTTGGAAAAGAGAGAGTCAATATGGAGTTCAAAGTTTACATTAAAGGCCCCCAAAATTCCATGCTACACTGAATAACCCCTTCCCAAAACCTTTCCAGAGTTGTGGGTTTAATAACTCCGTATATTAGCTTCACAATATCGAGCCTTTTATTGCAAACTTCTCATCTCTCTGTCTGGATCTGGATCCAGTGTCTTGGAAGATGAACATCACTAGGACAGAGAAGAACACAAAGTATGGATGCTCTTCACAGATTCATTATATTAATTACTTGTAGGTTTTCCTGCTTCCCTCTCATCCTCAGATCCTGCAGCCATGTAGGAGAACTGGAACATTGTTCTAGAATTGAACAATGAATTGAACAATAGAATTGTTCTATTCATTCAGACTACAATTCTTGCAAGCCTAAACTTTGGAGGGGAATTAAGCTCAGACTTTCTGCAAAAAGACACTCCTTCTATCCTCATCCCACCTCCTGGACCCTCCCCCATGTCCCTGTAGCCTGTTCTATTTGAGACTTGAATCAGTTTAGATCATTTCCCTTATGCCCTACAGCAATTAAAAAATAAGTAACAGCCCTAGCTTGTGTGGCTTAGCTGGTTGGGCATCATCTGGTGCACCAGAAGGTTACCAGTTCAATTCCTGGTCAGGGCACATGCCTGGGTTGTGGGCTCAATCCCCGGTAGTGGGGGTGCAGGAGAACACATCTATGTTGTGCTCTCACATCAATAGTTCTCTTTCTCTCACCCTCTCCCTTCCTCTCTCTCTCTCTCTCTCTCTCTCTCTCTCTCTCTAAAAATCAATAAACTATTCTAAAAAAAACCTGTAACACCAACACTGCCATTCCTCCTCATAATGTAGGCACTCTTCTTCTTTCTTTTAGTAAGAAAACAAGTTTCACACTTGGGGTTTGTTTATTGGCTAGAATCCAGAGAGAGAGCCGTACGATGGAGGACAAAGTCTAAATGATGACTTGTCTGTTTACAGATGAGTAATTAGACTTGCTGCACTGGTGCTGTGGGATGGTGACTTGCAGGTCTGATATTTATTTACACAATTCACTGAATGTAACAGATTTTGAAATATAGCTTATAAATATTTAGAAAATATTGTTTCTAAGTATCTGCAGCTTCTTCACAGTGTGTCGGGCTATTTATTTTGAAACAGCATCTCTTTTTACTGAGAAGAAAGGTAGGGAGCCGAGCAGAGACTCATCAGCATGGAACATAATTAATATTGTAGAGGAGGAAGAGGAGGAGGTGGCTGTTAGATGGCTAACAATCAGTCCTCCCTCACAGGGAAGGCTTCTTGAATATGCAGATGAGGATGCTGCCCTTAGATATGCATTTGAACTTTCTACATTAGACTGCCTCGATTGTATGATGCTTTAGTGGAAGAGGTACCCGAGACCAAAACAGTGAAGACTTGGTGATTGATTACAAAATTTTTTCTACAAACTTTTTCCTGGCCTAGATCCATGTTCTTAGAAGCAGGCTTTGCAATGCCATCATTTTAGAGGTGGAATCTATTTCTCCATCTCTAGAACCTGCTATGATAAAATGTTTTGGCCAATACACTGCAACAGACGTTCACTGTACTGGTTTTGAACATAGACTTCAAAGGGCTTTCCACCTTCTGCTCTCTCTCTTGAAACCATGAGCATCTGCCATGCCAATAGCCGGCTGTCCTGCTAGATGATGAGAGACACGTGCCTGCTTAGTCACTCCCATCGCCGCAGGTGACAGACAGCCAACCCCCAGAAGCAGAGCCACCTCGCTGACTTGAAGCTGACCACAGATGCATGAGTGAGCTCAGCCCAGACCAGCAAACCCACCAGCTGAAAGCCCAGCACAAATTGCAAACCCACAAAATTATAAGCTAAATAAGCAATTGTTGTTTTGAGCCACTAAGTTTGGGGTTGGTTATTTCAGCAGCAAAAGCTAACTGACACAGAGTTATGATAACACAGAACGTTGTAACAAATGACCAATGTCTTGGTCATGTGACCACAAGGTAACCTTATTTCTATAGGAAATAAGCATGTTATTTGTTCAACCTAATTTATTGAGCACCTAATCTAATTCAGGTACTGTCTGTTCAAGGTGCTGTGAGTGATAATAAATAAGCCAGACTAAGTTCCTGCCCTTCTTGAGCTTACATTCTAGGAAGTCATAGACACAGTAACAAATAAAAAAGTATGTATTCAATATAATGTGTAATAGCAAGAAGTGCTATAAAATAAAAATAAAGTGAAGAAAAGGGGGGAAAAAGTAGATGGAGGAGGCTGTATTTCATAGGATACTCAGAGAAGTTTTCACTAAAAAAAGGAGATTTGAGCTGAAAATAAAGTGCAGGAGTAAGCCATATGGAAATCTAGGGAAATAGTACTCATTATTTGATGGGACATTTTAAATTAAAATCATATTCAAATGACCTCCAGGAAGGCCTCAGTACAAAATTCCTTTTTGTCTCTTTAAAATGATTCAGTAATCTTGCCTAACACTCATACCTATGTCGTTATCAAATTTCCACATGTTAGATTGAATGGTTTAGTCATATAAGTTGCTAAAAAACATTTCAGGTAGGTTAAACAATTTTCTAACATTAAATTGAAAGTGCTAAGCAAAGTCATATTTTCATGATTACACAAATGTATTCCTCTCATGAAACAGAATTTCTTCTTTAGTAACTTTGCATTAGATTTTTAAAAAATATGTCTAATTAACTCTCTTCCTTTAATCCCTAAGAAATATCTCTAAGGTAAGGCAGGGTTTTTCTGATTGCTGTTGCTGTCTTTGTTTGTTTATTTATTTCAATAGAGCATATTATGAAACTTGTTTGAGATGTTGCATAATTGTGTTTTGCTGTCCATGGTGAAAAAGAAATTGAATGAGACATAAAGGTAAAACTTTACAACTCATTTTCTGTGTTTGATTATTAAACAACAATATAGAACCTTTAAATTTATTTGCAGAATTCTAAAAGCATCTGGTACAGACCATAGAAAAAAGCAAGTAAGTTGACTTTGGGCAATATGAACATCCACTTAATGATCAAAGCATAGCATGCTCTACAAAGTTGAACTAAATCTGAAGAGGAATTCATGCAATGACTTAACAAAAGGCAAGCTTTGGGGACACATTTCACTATGTGGCTGTGTATGGAGCAATGTGGCAAAGACTGCTAGCAGTTTTTAGTTCTTTCTAGCACAGAGCTAGACTATGGTTTTCAGCTTCCCTTTTATTTACATATGGTCACGTGACTGAGTTATAGCCAATAAAATGTAAGCAAAAGTATCTTAGCACTATAAAAACTTATAAATGCAATTGCATATGCTTTTTTCCTTTGTTTGGCCAAACACTGAGTAACCTTGTAAGGAAGTACGGAGGCTGGGTTCCTGAAAAACTATAGGGATCAGAGATTCTATTTGTCTGTAAAATAAAAAATGACTAAAATTCTTGTTCCCAAATCCGCTATACTTGGGGATAGGGAGTTGAGGGTGGCTATCGTTTTTGAGCTTAGCATATCTTAATACAAGTAATATCTACCATCATGCCATACTGTCCACACCAAAAAACACAAATGTACCGAATTCTTCAGTGAGAATGCTAAGATAGGCAGTTGTTAAATGAAAACAACTACAAATAAAAAAAAAGCCAACAATGAGATTTAATTAACACATATGTCTAAAAAGACCATGTTTTTACACAGGGATCTTATTTCCTATGTTTCTTACTCCTAAAAGGTGTAAAGATGTTCACTAAACAGTAGATACTAGAAAGTACTGAATGAGTAAATAGAGGAATGAGTGAGTGAGGCATTGCAGTGTTAGAAGACTTGAGCAATTATCAGAAAACACAGTTTCACCAAATATTCTGCTTTGACATGACTATGTGAATTTAGATTTTTTTTTTAAATCTCTGAGCATTCATTAGCTCCTCTCCTGTGGAATTCTGAGGTTAGACTAAATTTCTTCAAGCTGGGAAATTCTGAGGGTAACTGGGCCTTTCCAGTAACTAAATGAGAAAAACATCAAAGGTCCAAGGTCACTATACTATGAAAATAGAGTTGTATGGCCGGGGGAGCCAATGTCTCTTAGAATTCAGACCACAGTATGAGCTGCCTTTTCTGCTTCTCTGGTGTTCCAGCCAAGTATCTACCAAAAATCATCTACCAAAGAGACTGTTAAAATCTAGAAGGGGCCCTAAATAGTCTATGGTCTGAACTTCCTCACATTACAGATGAATAAATATAGGCCCCTGGAGGTTAAGTCACACAGCCACTGCTTTCAGTCAAGCCTAGAAGTTAGGTTTCCTAGCATGTAGCCCAGGCTACTTTCTCCAAATTCTCAATTAGTCATAGCATGTCTTGCCTGTGCTTAATCTTATCCAGGTTTTAAATATATTGAACAATTATATTAAGAATATTCTTTTATCTTGTTTCTTTGGTTGGTTAATTAAAAGTATTTTGTGTTATTAAGACCTCATCACAACTTTCTTCCCCTCCTTTCAACTGTGAGTGCAGTAAGGCTATAAATCGCTCCATTTGTTATTTTCTCTTTTAAGAGCATATAAATATAACAACCATAGTAATCTCAACATCTTTGTGACAGGCTTCTGGTCGGCCTTGCTTCCCATTTGAAGGATGTTTTGGTCTTTGCCCCCAAAATACACTATTTTGCAAGCTTCCCTCTACCAAACTTCACCAGGCCGATACCAACACACTAGCCTTCAAATCTAGGCGTACAAATTTGCTATATTTACTGGTTTAGTGTATCTTTAGGAAGCAAAGCAAGAAATATAAATGAAAAATCAGAGGTAAATGCTACTGAGTGTGCCACATCTAAGTGGAATTATAACACTTGGGTGGAGTGAAGGATGCTGAAGGAAAGACATAACTCAAAAATGGAATTAGAAATTCTAACAGAGGGAGCAGACACAGAAGAGACAAAGAAGAAATGTAACTAAGCCTTTAGCCTATTCATTAACTTATTCAACGAACACTTGCTAAGTAGTAAAGACATGCCAAGCCCAGCAAAGTAAAGCAGTTACTTAAAAAAAACAACACAAAAAAAACAGTGCACCTCTGAGGAGCTGTTAAGGGGCAAAAGTAATCAGAGTTGCTGCTAAAATGCCTTTAGTCCACTACCCATGTACACACATACACACGCATGCCCACTGTCTCAGCTTTCCTTGCAAAGCATGGAGCCAGAGTTAACAAACCATTTGCCCTGGACAATCTAAGTGTATACTTTTGTCTTGGTGTAATTATTAATAATACCTTCTTTCACTTCAAATTGTCCTGATTTGGAAAAGAAATTATATGGCCATCTTATTTCCATTTTCTATGGCTAAGGAAATTGCCATAGGACTTGGGAGACAAGAAAAGCTATGACTTATATGTCTATTTGTAGAAGATGTGGAAACATCATTCAAAGGAAGGGCCATGGGAATTGGAAGGGAGCTCACCTCAACTAGATGAAAACAGACCACAGTGCTTCTTCAGTTTGACCTCAGTGAACACTGAAGCTTATGTAGAACTTCCTTTTTAAAAATAGGTTTTACTTTTTAGAGCAATTTTAGGTTCACAGCAAAACTGAGCGGAAAGAACAGAGTTCCCATATACCCGACACCTGCACCCGACAAGAACAACCTCTCCCACTATCAACATCTCCCAGCCAAGTGGTACATTTGTTACAAAATGATGAACCTACATTGACACATCATCATCCAAGGACAGGCATAGTCCTTGCCCTCAGGAGTTTAACTTCTAGTGTGGGAGACAGCCATTAAAACAAGTAATTGCAAAAATAATTGGATGAGAAGATGTGGGATTGCCTGGCACATAACAGATGTCCAGAACATTTATTCTGCTAATATACATCAAGTAAGGTTGCTAGACTTAACCAATAAAAATAATGGATGATATTTTATATTAGGGTTCACATTTGGGTTCACTCTTAGTGCTGTACATTCTATGAGCTTTGACAAATGTATAATGATGTGTATCCATTATTATAGCATCATACATAACAGGGCAGTGTAACTATTCTTTATGATACTATAATGGTCATCCAAGGTCATCTTAGATTTTTCCTGTTATTTTCTAGGATTTTTATAGTTTTTCATTTTACATGTAGCTCTACTATTCATCTTGAGTTCATTTTTGTGAATGATGTAAAGTCTGTGTCTGAATTAATTTTTTTTTTCATGTGAATGCTTGGTTCTTCCAGCACCATTTGTTGAAAAGACTGTTTTCTCCAGTGCGTTGCCTTTGCCCCTTTGTCAAAGATAAGTTGACTATATTTATGTGGATTTCTTTCTGGGCTCTGTACTCTGTTCCATTTATCTATTTGTCTGTTTTTATACCAATAACACACTGCCTTGACTACTGTAGCTTTAGAGTAAGTCTTGAAGTCAGATAGTGTCAGCCCTCTGACTTTTTTTTTCTTTCACTATTAGTTGGTTATTCTCCATATTTTGCCTCTCCATATAAACTTTAGAACGAGTTTGTCAATGTCCACAAAATAGGATTTTGATTGAGATGGTGTTGAATCAATAGATCAAGTTATAGACAACATTGAGTCTTTCTATTCATGACCATGGACTATCTATTTATTTCGTTCTTATTTGATGTTTTAATAAAGTTTCAAAGTTCTTCTCATATAGATCATGTTCATATTTTGTTAAACTCATTTCTAAATATTCATTTTCAGGTGCTCGTGTAAATGGCATTGCATTTAAAATTTTAAATTCCATTTGTTCAATGCAGATGTATAGAAAAGTAATTGACTTTTGTATATTAATTTTATATCCTGCAACCTTGCTATAGTTCCAATGTTTTAGTCAGTTATTTCAGATACTCTACATGGACAATTATGTCATTTGTGAACAGATTTCTTCTCAATCTGTATGTGTTTTATTTCCTTTTCTTGTCTTATTGCATTAGTTAAGATTTCCAGCACTATGTTGAAAAGGAGTGGTGAGGGAAAACAGCCTTGCCTTATTTCTGATCTCAGCAGTAAAACGTCTAGTTTCTCACCATTAAGTATAATATTAGCTGTAGCTTTTATGTAGATGTTCTCTATCCAATCAAGGAATTTTCCATTCATTCCTAGTTTGCTGAGAATTTTTATCATAAATGGGTTTAAATTTTGTCAAATGCTTTTATTATATCCATTGATATGGTCATTTTAATTTGTCCTTTAGTTTGTTGATGTGATGGATTATGTTAATTGGTTTACAAATATTGAACAAGCCTTACAGCCCTAGGATAAATCCTACCTGATCATGATGTATAATTCTTTTCATACATCGTTGGCTTGGATTTGCTAATATTTTGATGAGGATCTTTGCCTACCTGTTCATGAATGATATTGGTCTGTAGCTTTTATTTTTCTTCTTGTAATGTCTTTTTCTGGTTCAGTATTAGGGTACTACTAGCCTCATAAAATGGGTAAGAAAGAATTCCCTTTGCTTCCAAAAATGGTTATACAGAATTACTATTGTTTCTCCTTGAATATTTGGTAGAATTCACCAGTGAACAAATCTAGGTCTGGTGTTTCCTGCTTTGGAAGGTTATTAAGTATTTATTTAATTTCTATAATAGATTTAGGCCTATTTGAAATATATATTTCTTCTTGTGTGAGTTTTAGGCAAGTTATTTCTTTCAAGGAAAAGGTCCATCTCATCTACATGATCAAATTTATGGGCATAAAGTTGCTTATAATATATCTTTATTATCTTTTTATTATACACTAGAGGCCTGGTGCACAAAATTCATACATGGGGGGAGGGGGGTTCCTCAGCTCCGCCTGCACCCTCTCCAATCTGGGACCCCTCGGGGGATGTCCAACTGCCAGTTTAGGCCCGATCCCTGCAGAATTGGGCCTAAACTGGCAGTCGGACATCCCACTTGCAATCTGGGACTGCTGGTTCCTAACTGCCTCTGCCTGCCAGCCTGATTGCCCCTACCTTGCCCCCTGCTGGCCTGATTGCTCCTACCTTGCCCCCCTGCTGGCCTGATCGCTCCTACCTTGCCCCCCCTGCAAACCTGATCAGACCTTAACTTGCTCCCCTGCCAGCCTGATCACCCCTAATTGCCTCTGCCTCAGCCCCCGGCCTAAGCCACAGTCTGGCGTCCCTCTGGGGGAGGAGACCTGGCGGATCAGGGGAAGGCACTGCCCCCATTACCCTGCTGCTGCTGCTGCCACTGGGCCTCGTCCCTTCACAGCCGCCCACAGCTGCCTGAGCCTGGGCACTTCGCAGCCACACCTTGGCCCTTCACAGCCACCCATGGCTGCCTGAGCCTGGGACCCACAGCTGCCTGAGCCTCGGCCCTTTGCAGCCATGCCTCGGCCCTTCACAGCCACCCATGGCTGCCTGAGCCTGGGATCTTCCCAGCCGCCCACGCCTGCCTGTGCCTCGGCCCTTCACAGCCTCATGCCTGCTGCCACCTGCCCTCCAGCAGCCAGCCTTGCTGTGATCAGAGCCTGTGGGCCATGGGGGAGGGCCTGAGAGGTGCTCCATGCACCTCATGGTGACCGGTCATTTTGTCATTTTGGTCATCCCTCACTGCCCCCCCTGCCGGCCTGGTCGCCCCACGAAGCCTGCCTGTTCAGTCGTCTGTCAAGTCTTGATGGCCCCTGGCTCTTTATATATATGGATGATCTCTGTGGTGATGTTTCCTCTTCTATTTATGATATTAGTAATTTGTGTCTTCTCTTTTTTTTTTTTCTTAGTTAGCCAGAAAATATGCTTATCAATTTTATTGATCTTTCAAAGAACCAGCTTTTGGTTCTGTTGATTTTCTCTATTTCTTGTTTTCAATTTCACTCAATTCTGCTCTAATTTTTACTTCTTTTCTTATGCTTACCCTGGATTTCATTTGCTCTTTTTTTATACCTTCCTACAGTGGAAGCTTAGATCATTGAATTAGATGTTTGTTTGTTTTTTTTTTTCTAATACATGTATTCATTACAGTAAATTCCCCTCTAAGCACTGCTTTTGCTGCATCCCACAAATGTTGATATGCTGGGTTTTCATTTTCATTTAGTTAAAAGTATTCATTTAATTTTTTTTTTTGAGATTTCTTCTTTGACCCATATGTTATTTAGAAGTATGTAGTTTAAATTCCAAGTATTTTGAAAAATTTCCAGCTTTCTTTTTGTTATTGATTTCTAGTTTAATTCCATTGTGGTATGAGCATTCATTGTATGGTTCCTATTGTTTTAAATTTGTTAAGGTGTGTTTTATGGCCCCACATGTGGCCTATCTGCTGTTGTTAGATGAAGTGGTCTATATATGTCAATTATGTACAACTGATTGACGGTGCTGTTGAATTTAATTATGTCCTTACTGATCTGCTGGATCTGACATTTCTGATAGAGAGATGTTGAAGTCTCCAACTAAAATAGTAGGCTCATCTATTTTTCTTTGCAGGTCTATCAGTTTGCTTCATGTATTTTGACACTCTGTTCTTAGGTTTATACACATTAAAGATTATTATAGCTCCTTAGAAAATTAGCTCCTTTACTGTTATGTAATAGCCCTTTATGTTTCTGATAATTTTTCTTGTTCTGAAGTCTGCTCCATCTGAAATTAATATACCTATTTCATTTTTCATTTGATCAAGATTAGCAGAGTAAATTTTTCTCCATCCACTTACTTTTAATCTATATGTGTTGTTATATTTAACGTGTGTTTCTGGTAGACACTAAATACTTGAGTCTTGTTTTTTGATCCACTAATAGTCATCATCTTTTAATTAATGTAATTAGACCATGACATTTAGAGTGATTATTGATATAGTTGGATGAATATCTAAAATATTTACTACTTGGAAGAGAAACATCTAAACCAGACCAGGTCAGTTAGAGAAAGCTTCCTGAAGAAAGAAGTGATAAAACTTAGTTTTGAAGGATGATGAGAGTAGCTGGATAAAAAAAGCAGAGGAGTCACACCAAGAAGCAAGAACAATATATGCAAAGGCAACGAAACCACATGTGTGATTATGGACAGCCAAAAACAATCATTCTGCACTTAACATTTACATTATGTTCTCTGGATTGTTCTTTAGATGAATTTAAACCAATTTTCACACAAGAGAAGAAAGAAGGCCTTAACTCTGAAAGTATCTCAACATACTCACCACTCTGCTCCTTGATTGTGGCCTCTCTTCAAAGAATACAGAGCAACAACAATGATTCAGAAGAGCATAAAGAAGAGCATCATCTAAAACATTCATTTTCTTGGCCGTATTGGTCTGGCAGAAGATGAACTTCATTGGAGGAACTGACAGCACTGAACTTTTATCCAAAATGTGGCTGCACACCTTTTCCCTTAAAGTCTTTTCTTCTCCTATCATGAACTTTCCAGTTGCATTAAAGGCAAGAAGTGGGGATAGGCAAATAGAGTATGATTGGTGAAAAGGGTGTGTTTTATGATAACTGAAATACTGCTCTCTGATCCATAGATATTATAGTAAATGGAATCACATGTCATACCGGGTTTATTTCTGAGGCTTACTTAGATATAAGGCACATAATGAGTGTGCCTTGAATATCCCCATATGCCAACCACAAAGAAGAACATGAATGTCTTGTTTTGACAACTCTGTTTGTATTGTATGTGCATAAATGTACAATGCATACCGTAACTAAAGTCTAAAATAAATGGCACACATGCAAAATAAAATTAAAAATAAATAAGTAAGATATTTGTGGCTGTTCTTTATTCATTATTCTTGTACTTTGTTCTAACTTTTGTATTCCACCCTCTTTCTGCCTTTTAATTGAGCATTTTATATGATTCCACTTTCCTTTCTTGGCATATCAGTTATAATTTTATTTTATTTTACTTTTTTCAGTGGTTGACTAGAGTTTGCCATATGCATTTCTAATTAATCCAAATCTACTTTCAAATAACACTATGACATTTCATGAGTAGTGTGTGTTAATATTACAAAAATATAATTAATTCTTCCCTTCTGCCCCTTGTATCATTGTTGTCATTCATTTCACATATACATAAACTATAACTTAGCCATTTTTGCCATTATTATTAGTTGGTCTAAGTTATCTCTTATACCAATGAGGAGTAAGAATATATTTTTGTTTTACCTTCACTTATTTCCCTTCTAATGCTTTTCTCTTCTTATGTAGATTTAAGTTTCTGACCTATATCATTTTTCTTCTCTCTGAAGAACTTATAATATTTCTTGCAAGTCAGATCTTCTGGCAATGTATCCTGTCAATTTTTGTTAGTCTGAGAAAGTCTTTATTTCTTCTTTACTTCTGAGGGATAATTTTGCAGGGTACAGGATTCTAGGTTGGTGGGTATTTTTCTTTTAACAATTTAAGTATTTCATTCTACTCTCTTCTTGCTTGCATAGTTTCTGAGGAAAAGTTAGATGAAATTATTATGTTTGCTCCTGTATAGGTAAGCTGTTTTCTTTTTTTCACCCACTGGCTGTTTTTTAATATTTTTTTCTTTATCTTTGATTTTCAGAAACTTGAATCTGATATGTGTAGGTGTAGCTTTTGGGCATTTATCCTGCTTGGTATCAGAGCTTCCTGTGTTAGTTTTTTTTGTTTGTTTGTTTTGGTCGGGTTTTTTCCCCAGTATTTTTCCCTTTGCATGACATATCCTCAAGCTCAGAGATTTTTTTTCTCCCTAGCCATGTCTATTCTACTAATGAGCCCATCAAAAGCATTTTTCATTGTTTACAGTGTTATTGATCACTAGCATTTTAAAAAATTCTTTTAGAAAGTCCATTTCTCTGCTTATATTATCCATCTGTTCTTGCATATTGTTTACCTTTCCCATAAGAACCCTTAGTATAGTATTCATAGTTGTTTTAAATACATGCTCTGATATGCCTACCATATTTGGGTGTGCTTATGATTCTTGCTCTATGTCTTAAAACTGTGCTTTTTGCCTTTTAGTATACCCTGTAATATGTTATGAATGGCAGACATATGTACTGGGTAAAAAAAATTGTGGTAAATAGGTCTTTTACAGGGAGAGGAGAAATTCAGTAGTTCTATGATTGGGTCTCAGTTTTTGGTAAGCCTATGCCCCTGTGCTGTGAACTTTACAAATTTTTCTTAGTATTTTATTTTATTTTATATTTTTTTATTCCACTTAGTGGTACAACATGCTAGACTTAGTTGGAGTTGAGTATTTCCCTTCCCCCAAGTCAGCTAGGCATTAATGATACCCCAGTAGGCTAAGACTTTATAAAATAGTTTCTCTTGAGGGTAGTCTTTGTTAAGAAGAACAGAATGCTCTGGCATATATCAAAATGGTTACTGTCTCGCCTGACCTTCTTTATGAAAACTAGATTGAGCTCCTGGAGATAAAACTCACAAAAGTCTGAGGGCCACCTGTGACTGAGTCTGCTTGGAATGTTCATCTTTCAGATTTGTCATACTCACCCTCTAGCAGTTTATCAATCCAGTTGAGATTTTCCTATCCCCGTACTTGTTCCCATGGAACTTTCTACTCCTGGGTTTCTACTCCTCTAAATTGTAATTTGCTGTATACACCTTTCCAAGTTTAGGGGCAGAAGTCGACCCTGTGGCCTCATTTCTCTGATGGATACAAAGATGTTGAGTTTTTAGTTTGTTCAGCTTTTTACTTGTTATTATAATGGTGTAATAACTTTTAATCTCCTTATATGCTAGACCTAGAAACTGTCTTTTTAACAAAAAACCATCATGATCAGATGAGAGATGGACAGAGACACTGAGAGAAAGAGAGAGAGAGAGAGAAGAGAAAGAGAGAGAGAGAGAGAGAGAGAGAGAGAGAGAGAGAGAGATTGAAAGAGAAAGTATTAGTAGCCAGGACTTGAGATGTGGCTTTAAAATCTAGTGTCCCCTCTTGCTCATTAGTGATCTCTGGGCAATTTACTCCTCATGGTTGAGTCCAATTTCCTCCTCTGTAAAAAGGGGATGTTCATATCTAGTTTTGAGGAGATATATTTTTGTGCAAACACACCACACACACACACACACACACACACACACACACACACACACACATTCTAATCCAGGATCTGATGAGTCATAATTCTTAATAATTGTTAGTTCCTTTCCTCTTCCTCTTATCAGTTGCCACAATAAATCACTTAATCTCCCTGAAGGTATTTCTTCGTCATTCAGATGAGGATAATGATGCCTAAGCTTACAAACTCACAGGATTGTTTTGATAATCAAAGTGTGTATGTTATCATACTTAAAAGAAAAACAGAAGGATAAGTTATTAAACAAAGACAAGGCAAGATATTAGCACCATAATAATAATTATTATTATTACAAATATTCAAGGCTGTGCCTAACTCACCTGCCTTTATGAAGTTTAATACTGAATCATAAAAGTCTTATATGACAATCCAGCCCAAGTTATTTTCCAAACCAAACTGGTCATTTACTTGCTTTAATTTTTTTTCTTCAATAATCAAAACTCTTTGTCTCCAAGAGTTTGTAGGACTTGTCAAAAGAGTTTTTGGTTACCTTTCCTGAATTTCCTAAGTCTGTGCATTAGAGCGCTGCAAATACAAGGCTACAGTTCTCCTCCGGAGTCTTTAGTCTTATGCTCACAAATGCCAGTATTTTGCTCATCCCCTATTTCCTGCCAATAAGGATGGGTTTTGAGTGCTTAAGTGTATAAACTAGTGGTTCCCAATCTGGGGCACATGCCCCACAGGGGGGCAATTTGATTTTTAAGGGGGGAAATTTGAGAATGAGTTATTAACAGTGAACTTTTTGAATTTCTTATGGTTCTATGGGCCTCATACATAGCATATAAATATATATTGTGACATATTTATGCATTTCAGTTCTCTGTTATATGTTTGGCAAGTTTATTTGCTATTTTTTCATATCACTTCATATTATTATTATTTTAACGATTTCTTAGTGATTTCTCCCTCAGTACTTCAACTGTCCTTTCGTTCTTTTATTTTTCTCTTTTATGGATGCCATGTTCTTTGGAAGCTTGTTTAGAGCAAGTTAATGGCCTTTTAGGCTTCCTCCACTTGAATAGGAGTTCACTTTTTGAATAATAAGAATTATATGTCACGGGGGCGGGGGGTGGGAGATCAGGATTTTAGAGATGCTTAGGTGGGGCATGGCCAAAAAAAGGTTGGGAACCACTGGTGTAAACCACCTACAAATCTTCAAGACCAGGTGTCACAGGGAGTATTCTAAGCCCTGTACAGCTGAGAGGCAGAAAAAGACCTCAGAATTTGTCCAGTGTTCTTCTCAATCACCCCTGTTTTATGAGTATTCCTCCCAATGTTTCCTATTTTCCAGAATACCCCATCCAATATTCTGACTTTGCCAGGATACTAAACAATCCACCGGTTGTTTCAAAGATTGAAAGATTTTTAAAAAATAAGTTATCTTTGTCTCACTACCAGAGAACTTCCATACACCATTCTCCTGGCACTCATTCCCTGGGGGCTACCATAGTAGGTCTTTGTCCTGCATGTTAATCTTCAAAACAGCCAGCAAATGCGCTTTGTTTCCCTGCAACCTTTTCTATTTCCAGTGACAGAGCCCTGCATTGCCAACTAACACTAAGCATCTTGCATAATTACCTGTCACTAAACTGTTGCCATTGCATGTCATTATTTGTAAAAAATAGACACACTCCTATGGCCCCATCTCACAAAGCAGTTTTCTTTATGGCTTGTTCATTACTGTCCTCGCATTAATCCTGTGTACCCTGATGCCTACCCCTTCTAAGGTTTCCCTTCCTCTTCATATAGTTTGCTTTTCACTGTAGCTGCTGAGCAGCATAAATCAATACAATGCTCACCATAAACACCACAAGTGCTAACCCTGCCAATTGGCTCTCTTTAATTGGTTTCAGCTAAAAACCTGTAAACCTATTTGAAGTGAAAAGGCAGACAAATCAAAGGCAAGATGAATGACCTGAACGCCCCAGCTGAGCCAGGGGTTGTGAGCTCCAACATGGTATTTTTCATCTCTGTCGTGGGGTTTTTCCATTTCTCTCTGGACCCTTTTTACTTCCCAGGTATGATGCTTCAGCAGCCTCCCCATGTATAATTAGAGAAAGGAACATGTAAATATTCCAGAGTCTGAACAGTGTGTTTTAGCAATGGGGCTCAAGGAGAACCCACTTGAAGAGAGTAAATATTCCCCACGGTCAGTGGTATATGGACCACTTTTTACGGTTATCTTCATCACAAGTAAACTCAAGCCCTGATGAATTCTCCTCAGATGTCACACACAAATGGCCGATTTGCTGAACATTTTTACCACCCTGTTGAGTTTTTAAAACCTATGTATGGCTTAGTTTGTTTCTAAATGCATATCTTTTTTGATGTGCATTGCCGCAGGGAGAACCTGTGGGTCAGATGTCAGATGGTGTGCATTTGCTTATCTGCAGTGACAACAGTGCCTCACATATGGCTCAGTTTCCAAAAACTATCATTCTGCTGGCTACTGGGGTGACTGGGTGAAGCCACTTCACGGGAGGGGTTCCAGGTCCACAGCCTATGGGAATGGCCTCTTTCCTGAGCTGAACATGGACGCAGTCCATCTTCTCCCTTTTGCCGTAGGTGAGTTCTCTAGTCAAGCAAATCACCTAGTCCATGAACAGAGCCAACAAGATGGGGACCCTTTTCTAGAAGGTTCCAAATTGAGTCAAGCATGCAGTGGTATTTGAAAAGGAGAGTCCATGTGTTCAACCAACAATAATGAAAAATGTGTGTTAAAGCAGCCACAGAGAAATCCTTTGGTTAGAAACATACCAAGATTGACACTCATAGAAGGGCTTGTCAAACAGTAAAACATGTGCATGTGCCCCCTCCCCGAGTACACACACACACAAACACACACACACACACACACACACACACACACACACACACACACACAACGTTGGAGTGAAGGAGCTCTCACTGGAAGTGTGTTTCAGAAGTGCAGGCTGCGTCTCACAAGCAGGGTCATCTCTGAGGCAGTTACCACATCTAAATTAGCATTTCAATAGCACAATCCTTTCATCACACTGTTGAAAACACTTTTATCTTCCATTTTATTTAAACAGGGGCTGCAGCCAAATTTTATGAGAGGCTAGATGCTAAGGCAGCCCCGAACTCAATTCATAAATCTTACACCCAATTCAAGGAGCACAAATGCAGTCATCTGGCGTGTTCATTCAGATCTTTCTTTAGTGTTATTTTATGGTTCTCATTAGCAACCCCCAAAATGCCACCGGCACAGTTTTCAGGGAGACTAGTGAGGCTGAGTTCTAGTTACACCCTCAGGATGAGGCTGATGGGAGAAGGTCTCTCCCATTCCGGGTTTAGATCCATCTAGAGGGAAGACCCCTACTAGGATATTTTTAAACCTAATTGGCCATCAGGGCTTCCTTTTAATCAGAGACTCAGAATAGGATGCACAGAGCATCTCATTACCAACAATTCAAGGTGAAGTATTTTTCACCCACAGAGCTAGTGCTCCTGGTTCTGATTGAAGTCACCAATATGACCTCTCTCCCTGAGTTTTTGCCACCTGTGATGGCATGCCAGCCCTCCCTCCTTAACTCTCTCCTTAGGTAGCATGGGCACAACTTCATTTATTATAGGCACTGAGTTGCCCCCTTTTAAGGTTTCTTCAAGAATCTCTTTTCAAGCTGACAGATCACAGAATATTCCTTAATACCTGCATGTTAGTTACTGTAAAGCTTTTCCCAGTGGATGTAGTTGCTGCTATTTAGGTGAGGGTGGAGGCAGGTAGGGAAGCAGTTGGGTATATGATACCTGGCAATAAAGAATTGAAAAGACTTAGACAAGAATCACTGCATCCACCCTGTTTCAAGGAGGTGAGCTATTTGAAGTACACTGCAAGAGGACAGCAGGGATTTTCCACAGCTGGGCTCCCCTGCCTGCTCAGAGGACTATCAATTTGCTTTCGTTTGTTCACAAACACACAGAAAGAACTAGGTTTCCCAGCACAGAATTTCCTTCCTAACGTAACTTTCTTTTTCCCTAACATCCCTACCTATACCAAATCTGGAAAAAACAATTGTCTGGGCTTTGGCAAATACCATGTTGACAATCCTCATCTAATTGTAGGCTCATTAGAAGATGTTGAAAGTGGAATTCTTCTGATCTACCGTTCCATTTCTTCTTTTTTCTTTCCATGGCTTATTTCATGTTTAATCTTTAAAGTGAAGATAAATCTCAACAGGAAAAGCAAAATATCCCTTTAAATACAACTGTATAAGTAGCTTAACCTTTCCATAAAAATAATTTCCATTTAGCTAAATAGCTTAAATATTAATGCCCACTGAAAGAGACTAAATGCAAGATTGCAGAAGGTAGAATGACTGTGCCAATGTTTAGCTATAATTAAGGTTTCAGTATGCCAGATTCGCCGTGATGCTGAATTAGTCTACCTTGTGATGGAATGAGCTGGCGGTATGTGTTCACAATGTGGGGCTTATTGAGAATATAATAATGCTAACCCTCGGGCACTGCTGGTGGGAATGCAGACTGGTGCAGCCACTGTGGAAAACAGTATGGAGTTTCCTCAAACAATTAAAAATGGAGCTCCCATTTGATCCAGTAATCCCACTTCTAGGAATATATCCCAAGAAACGAGAAACACCAATCAGAAAGGACATAACGTATGCACCGCTATGTTCATAGCGGCACAATTTACAATAGCTAAGATTTGGAAACAGCCTAAGTGCCCATCAGCAGATGACTGGATTAGAAAACTATGGTATATCTACACAATGGAATACCATGCTGCTGTAAAAAAGAAAGAACTCTTGCCATTCGCAACAGCATGGATGAGCCTGGAGAACATTATGCTAAGCGAAATAAGCCAGTCAGAGAAAGAGAACTATCACATGATCTCACTCATTTGTGGAATATAATGAACAACATAAACTGATAAACAAAAATAGAACCAGAGTCATAGAAGCATCAAACAGACTGTCAAACCTCAGAGGGAAGGCGGGGGAGGGAGAGGAGGGATGGTAAGAGATCAACCAAAGGACTTGTATGCATACATATGAGCATAACCAATGGACACAGACAGTAGGGGAGTGAGGGCTTGTGCTGGGGGGTGGAGGTGGCCGGGGAGAAGTTCAATGGGGGAAAAGGAGACATATTTAATACTATATGTAATACTTTAAACAATAAAGAATTTTTTTAAAAGAATATAATATTGCTGCTTTTATGGTAGCAGATCCCATTCATGTTCACTCTTCTTATAACTGCCCTGAACCAAAACAAGTGTAAGATAACACAGTTGGAGACCATTTCAAGAAGTCTTAAAAACCACTGTTGTTTCACAGCGTCCAAAAAGATGAATGGAAACACTTTTTATTTGTAAATACTTGGCTCTTTTTTTAAAAAAAAATGTTTTTAATTTATTTCAGAGAGGAAAAGAGAGATAGAAACATCAATGATGAGAGATAATCATTGATCAGCTGCCTCCTGCATGCCCTGTACTGGGGATTTAGCCCGCAACCCAGGCATATGCCCTGACCCGTAATCAAACCTCAACCTCCTGGTTAATAGGTCAATGCTCAACCACTGAGCCATGCTGGCCGGGCTGGTAACACATTTTTATTTTCGAATACTAATGCATTCTAGCCAAGTAGGCCCTTTAAATTTTTAATACGTTCTTCTCCTCATTAACTACATGATTTGTTTGGGGGGAAATTAATCCGACTACCTTTTCTTCTGATTCCCTTACTCTGTTTCTATCTACTCCATAGACCTGGATGTTGTCAAAGAGAAAGCATCCCAGCCCCCTCCCCCTTCAGTTTAGGTGGTAATTCTGAGCCAAATGCCCCATCACAGCTCAGAACAACCATCACTATCTAGATGCTTTTGGGGTTTTGTGCCTTCACAACTCAAATGAATTTGGAAAGTTTTCCCATGTCTCCAACCAGTACTTTGCTTTTCATGGCAAGGCAAATGAAAGGGAAGACTTGATGAGGCAGTATTATTCCAGACATCTGCTCTTTCCTTGTCTTCTTTTAGAATGTCAACCAAAAGCATATTTTCATTTTTTAATAAGAATTGTGCAGTGAAAATGAGGATCAGCTAAAATTCTGAACGGCATTCCCCAACAGCTTCAAAAATAAATGCATCAACATTCTTATTTAGCACCACCTGCAAGAAAAGTCCATGCTCAGCGTTCAGGCTCAATAATGTAAAAATGAAAATTATTAGTTGGGAACTAGGTTTCAGGACCAGATCTACAGAGGATAACGTTAAACAACAGAACAATTCCTCTTGGACTTAGAGTCTTCAGAATACCTTACAAGCATGCTATATTTGGAATTTATGTATTAGCATGATTCCCTTTTGGGTCACACTCATTCTTCTAAATCAAATGGCTTTCAAATACAAATTCCACTTTGTGAATTATGGAAATCTATTTTTTATCAGCTTTTCCCAAGTGAGGTTCTGTGGGAGAATTAAGCCCCACAGAAAATGATTCTAGTGACTGTTTTCTCAATTCTCCCAAGAAAGGTACTTGGCTAGTAGTACTCTTCTAGATGCAGAGGAAATAAGTTAATTCATTATGTACAATAGATGCCTAAGGCTTAGGGCATTAGGACTTAATTCTCTAGCAGACCTGGAGAAGGGCTCCTGGGTGTTTTAAAGAGCATAGGAATGTCATTAAAAACTAATTGGAGTAATATTGCAAGGTTCTCTGTGTCCACAAATATTACTAGCATGACTTCCACTACAACAACAGCTACTCTACTACTGCTACTGCTGCTAAGGAGAAGAACAGCTTCCATGTGCCAACCAGTCTCTGTGCTGACTCATCTGCCCATTTAAACAACACAACAGCAGTATCAGGTGAGCATTATTATTATTACCCCATTTGATAGCTGAGGAAATGCTAGTTAGAGGGGTTAACTAGCAAACACCAAATTTGAACCCAGACCCTGTCTGACGTTTAACTGCCAGGAGACAGAAGAGATCAATTCTATTGTGACAGATAGCAAGGAGGGGTCGGGTTGGGGAGCTGGCAGAACAGAGGGGCTTGACTCACCTGCTGGAACAAGCAGGAGGCACGGGGAGGTCAAGATGAACGTTCAGGTTAGTTAATGACCACAGCTAAAGAGGTCAATGCACAAAAAGAAAAAAGCTAGAAAAAGGACCGGGACCCCCAAAGGTAGAAATCAATGGGAATCTGACCAGACACAGGGGTGCTCTGAGGAGGCTACCAAATATCAGGGCTCTGGGCAATAGTCCAAGTCAAAACCAAAAGGACATCTTTCAATGGTAAGTAGATCCAAGTTCTTTTTTTCAAAGAAAGTATAAGGATTTGAACAACCTTCTTTCCTCATTTCCCTCCATTGCCTACCCAGCCTCTGTTTGATTCCCAAGAGATAATGTCTCCAATCTGACTCTTCAAACATTGTATATGGGGCATGAAGAAGAAAATGCAGTGTGTGAGTAAAAAAGGAACGGAAACAGCACAATGTTGACTGAGAACTGTTGGCCTGGAGTTGAAAACAACATTCTGGAGTTAAAAGCGATGTTCAGGATAAAAATTCATGGCTACAAACCCAATGGTTTCCTTTAGTGTCTGACTGAATCTGTTGTCTCAGTTTTCCTCCTCAGTTTTCCTATTTCTAAAATTTAAATAAAAATTATAGAAATCAACTAATTTCTAAAGAGAATAAAGCATGTGGATGCTCTGAAGATCAAAATCAAATGCTCTGGATGGAGACGTCCATCTGAAATATCTGCTCTTTTCCATTTTAAAACTATTTCAATGATAGATGAATTGTTTTGATGCTGACAGACTCAATTGTTAAATATTCTTCTTTTCCACATTGGACTTAGTGGTGTTAAATATCCGGGGAACAGTATTTTTTATACAGTATCTAAAGACTTCATAGATGATAAGATGCACCATTATTTTGTGTACTGCTAACAAAAAAGGCCTGCTATTTCAACTATAACCAACCACTAACTGTAAAAGACTGTCTTGTTTGAAAGATGTTAAGGTGGGGAGGATGTGTCAGAGACAATGAAATATGGCAACTCTTTGTCCTTCATTGCAGCTGCCCACTCAGTCCCTGTACCCCAACAGGAAGTTTGGGGGCTGCTATATTAAATCACGCACCTGCCCACTGCTGACTAGGACAGCCCTGCTGAGAGACCCACTTCTGCTTCTTCCTGCTTAAATTAGCTGCTTAGCCTGGTCTGTAGCTCTCAGACATACCCCCACCTCCCACCCTCACCCCACGCCAAAGAACCTAGCTCAGGGCCAGGCACAGAGAAAGCACTCAGCATTGGCTTCTTCGGTTTACAAAGTACTCTTAAGCCCAGCCGTGTTCCCTGTGCTTCCTGACCCACGTCACACTCCTGAGACAGGCAGGGCAGGGGTTGTACCCAGCTTTACAGAAGAACACAGATGTAGCCAGATTAAGTGGCTTCACTTGCCGAAGGCCACACTGTGAGCAAACAGCATTGCTCTTGGGGAAGCCTATAGTTTCTGATTTCCAGAGCAATGCTTTATTTATTTTTTTCTATTACCTCTCTCTCCTCCCAGAATAAAATGCTAAGTCTGAAGGCTGCATGTGGTGTTTTCTAGCTGCCTGGAGACCAGGGAGTACCATGAGCACCTGAGGTTTGTCTCCAGGCCCTGTGCCTGGGGCTGCCCAGGGCATCTCAGAGGCATGCCCTGGGATGCCTGCTCCCACCACGCTGTTGACCCTGCCTGCCACCACATTGAGCATTCCCACCTCACGAGCTTGGGAGCACAGGATCGCAACTATTGGTTTAGAATCTGTATTCCCTCTTTGGGTTGCTTGTGTGTGTGTGTGTGTGTGTGTGTGTGTGTGTGTGTGTGTTGTTTTTTTCTGAAACACACATATTTTAAGTTATGAGAAGTGAATCTCAAATCCTAGAATACCTTATTTCTCCTTGTTGAGGTATTGAAGTTGTATTTCTAAGACACAAAAAGGGAATGATTTCATGAGCCCAATAAGCTTTTCTCTCCAGAAGAGGAGAAACAAGTAAAACATATTTCCCCTGCTCTTTCCTTGCTGCAAAAGGGGAGCTTCCCTAGCAGAAATCAGAGCATTCAACTTACAGAGATTTAGGGAAGAGGGGGATTTCTGGGGATAATTCTCCCTTGATTCAAATCCCTTTTACCCCTTCATCTTCCCACCCTCTTTTTTAAGAAAATGAATAAAACACCCCCCCGCCCCCCATAAAGGGCATCTCAGGCAGGACTACGGATGTCCTGGGTGCCTCACTGTAATGATACACTTTCTTTCCCATTAAATAATAAAATACACTGTAGAGTCGCACAACTCCTCAGACCCAGGGGACATTAAAGCAGGCTCATCAAGCACCATCCATGTGGAAAGATATGATTATATTTTTACCTGGCACATACATATTTCCTCAGCAGCAGTCTCAGAACACTTGCTTCCTTAAGGACTCAGACTCACTCCTTCCCAAAACACAAGAGAGGGAGAGAGCAAGGGAAAGATAGAGAGATAGAGATGATAGAGATGGAGATGGAGATAGAGAGAAAGAGAGAGAAATAAGCAAATAGATATATAGAGGAATAGAGGTAAGATACAGAGGTAAGAGTAGGGGTAGGTATAGAGACAGATATTGAGAGAGAGAGAGAGAGAGAGAGAGAGAGAAAGAGAGAGAGAGAGAGAGAGAATATGTAGAATTCTTAATAATGCCACTCCTAACTTTGTTTTGTTTTCACTTAGAAGAGGAATTTTTAACTGACTTGGTTTTAGCTATTGCAGACTGGGTTGGGGATCGCTTTCTGTTTATTATTTGGGAATGGTCCGATATTTTATCTCTTATCTAAATTTCATTTTTCTTCCATGTTGGCTCAAAAGAACCAAAACTTATGCTTACAAAGGGTCTGTTGAGATTGATATGGTGAAGCCAAATAAAGATACAAATCATGAATTTCATTGCAAACCCCACTAATTGTCAGATTTGTGTGGAGGGCTCTAATTAAATCCCGTAGGAAAAGAACACCAAGCAGTGGAAAAAGAAAAATCAGTCATTTAAACAACTCTGCTAAGGGCTTCAATTAGACACAGAAGAACATCCTCCAGTGTCTTTTTTTTTTTTTTTCTTGGCAAGGATAGAGAAATCAGGAACAGAACACTGTTGGGCTCGATGATAATATTCTAAACATCTGAAAGGTAGCATCTATAAAAACTTTATGAGATGCGCCAAATTTATTCCAGATAAAAAGCTTCATGGACTGACTGCCTATGAGATTGTCTTTATTGTCTTTCTTTCTTTATAGAGCTGTCACAGGAAGATTCCTCGTGCTCAGCCAATCATGGAAGATTTCTTAAAATCTCTGGAGAAGAAAGAGATTGGTGCATCAACCTAATCCATGCGGATGAAAACCCCTTCTCCGGTTCTACTGATAACAGCTGCCTCCCCCAAACCCAGGGTCTTTTATGAGACACTCTTCAAATGACAAATCCCCCCAAACATAAAACGCATTTCTCACAAAGAGAAAGCACTAAGCTTGAACCACAAAACCCTCACAAGCTTGAAAAATGACTTTCACACAGATGCTAATGGGAAAAGAGACATCAACATTGTCTTCCTCGTGATTTAGATGTCCCAAGATTAGTAAGGGCAACTCACAAATTTGATATTCCTGCCCTGACAACCCCCGCAAAAGTCCCCTGTCCTAAGCTGTGCTCCATTCACACCTGATCAAAGATATTCGTCTCATACTCTCTCCCCTACCTTGGACATGGCACATCAAGTCTGGCCAGGGAAATGGCACAGTATGTGAAGGTGGCTCAAAGGAACTTCCTGTACTCCGTTCCCCTCCTGGGTTGTCCAAAGGCAGGACAGTGGTCTGTAAACCTCTCCCCAAATGCTGCACAACTATCCCCAAATTAAAAAATGGCAGGGTTTTGTTTTTTTGTTTTTTTGTTTGTTTTTTTTTGTTTTTTTTTTTTGCAAAACTCCACGTGACCCAGATCTTCTCCATTGTTCCTGCCCCCTCCATGTGAGTTTCCCCCGTAATTATAATGCAAAGTAAGGCCTCCAGAGTGGGCCTCACCTTACAGCCCCACCCCAGCTCATTTCCCTGAGGCTTCACCCTTCCCTCTTCCTCCTGCTACAGGAGAGACTTCCCTCATCCTGTTGGAGACTAATGCTTCCACCTGAATTCAGCCTCAGCAGGAATCACCCCAGCAACAGTACCATCTCTCACCTGTACCGTGGACCTTTCTCTCTTTGCAGCCTCTTACTCCTCTACCTGTAGTACATAGTTACATATAATACAGATCTCTCTCATGCTAATAATTTTCAAAACTTCCTTGAAGTTGTATTTCTTACTATATCTATCATCCTGCTTATCTCTTTTCTTTAAAAATTCTTGGGAAACAGTCTGTCCACAGCCATCTAGCTCCCATTCCCCTTCTGCTAGCAAGACCAGTAATAGCCCTGATTTACTGCATCCACAGAACTATATTCACCTTCTTCCTCTCAGCTGTCTTCTCTGTGGAGTTGGGAGCTTTACCCTTGCTTCCTTTTGGAAATTCTCTCCTCCTTTGAGTTCCATAGCCTCCTCTTCCGTTGCCCTTCCATTCCTCTGGCTACTTGTGCACAGCTCTGCTCCTCCACCTCCCAGCACTTCCACGGGCTTGTCACACTCTACATGCTTGTTCACCTTCTCATTCTTCTTCCTCAGCTCCCTCCTCTGTGCCTGGCTCCCACAATGATCATATGATGGTGTTTGCCATGTGCAACTTCACCATCCCATGCCAGGTTCAGCCACATTTTGGTTTATGCCCGAAATAATTTTCCCAGGAAACACAGACTCCGTTTCACTTTAGGCTTGCAATGCAGATAATCCCCGGAGAAGTAATACCAGAAATTTCTTTCCTAAGAAATTATTTTGATGGGAGAAGGAGGGTAGGGCAAGAAGCAAGTCAGACATCCTCTCTCTCTCAATTTCTCACTTATCACAAGTGGGATAATAACAATTGTTTCTCCTATATCAGCCATCAGAGAGATGGCAGTGGCATGAGAATTTTAAAGCTGTAGTTATATTATTACCAACTGACATAAGTACAACTGGTTTCTATTTGGGGAAAGCTTTATATTTCTCATGCTTCCACTTACAACAGTTGTGATCAGAATACCTCTCACAGTTTCCCCCAGCATCTCTTTTTGAATACTTAGTGAGTCTTTCTTGCCTGACCCTGAATTCACAGGCAAACTGAGTCTCAGGAGATGTAAGGAGTGAACGAAGGCAGAGAAGAGGCAAGAAAATGGAAATTCCCAATATAAATAGGGGCTCAAAATTCCTTTTGTTGCCATCAGGAATACTAGGGTAGGAAGCATTCATGTAAGAAAAGACACCTGTTTCTCACTGTTGGTCACAGTTCTGGATACTGTCATCAAGTCACCTTCTTGTTTTAGAATCTAAAATGAATATTGCCCACTGAATAATGAAAAGTCACCAAATACTTCTGCTTAGTTCCTTCTACCCTTAAAGTAAGGTGTACCATGTGACTTACTTTGGCCAATCAAATGTGAGTACAACTGAAAAGTGGCACCTGCAAGGGTAAAGCTGTAAACACCTTCATGCAATGCATCAGGTTCCCCTGTTCCTCTTCTGCCATGGCCATTGGCAGCCCTGCAGATGAGGTGCTCCTCAGCATGGGCCCCAGGTGGGGGAATAATGCAGAGAAGCACCCCAGTCAACCTGCAAAGAATACTGAGTAGTACACTCCTATCAAAGCTAGCATCCTAAATCCCACCTAATTAGGTCTCTCGCTAGCTGTTATATCCTTGTCTCTCAACATGCTCCAACATGAAACAGTCTGATAAAAGGAAGTGTATTCATTTTTCATTGCTGGGAAACAAATTACCACAAATTTAGCAGCTTAAAACAACACCACGTGTTCTTTCAGTTTCCACAGATTAGAAGTCCAGGAATGGCAGACCTGAGTCCTTCACTCAGGGACTCCAAAAGCTGCAATTGGGGTGTTGGCCAAGGCTGTGGTCTTAACTGAGGATTGAGGTCCCTCTCCCAGCTCAGCCAGGTTGTTGACAGAATTCTGGTTTTGGGTGACTGTGACACTGAGGTCCTCAGCTCCAGAAGGCCACTCTTCCCCATAGGCAGTTCACAATATGGCTGTGTAATTTCTTCCAGGCTAGCAGGACAGTCAGTCTCTTCTAAAGGCTTACCGAATTAGGTCAAGTCCACCCAGAACAATCTCTCTTTTGATTAACTCCTAGTCAGCTGATTAGAGACTCTAATTATGTCTGAAAAACTCCCTTTACCTTGGCATATAATAGAACATAATCACAGAAGTGACATCTCATCATATCACAGGTCCCAGCCACACTCAAGTGGAGGGGATTATACAGGGTGTGAGTCACTAAGCATCATCTTGGAATCCTGCCTACGTAGGCCATTCTGCCTTCTCATGTCCATACAGAGCTCTTGGTTTTGCTAATATAACACCCTCTTAACTGCAAAGTCATTTCTGTCCTCTATGTCAGTCCAAAATTTCTCCATTCTTTACCTTGAGACAGCCAACTCCCCCCTTACACACACACACACACACACACACACACACACACACACACACTAAAGCCTCCCTTAAGACCATCACCCACATGCAGGAACACTTCCAACTCTCCACTTCTCTCAACTAACCACTGTATAAAATACACATAGCAGGACCTAAATTCTTATTACCTTAGTCATCTATGTAACACATGATGATAAAATAAAAGTTAAAATGATACACAAATATTCAGTATCCATGAAACTCCAACAGGAAGTGCCAGACACGAATTTTCAAGAGAAATAACTAAGAACATATTTCTCAAGTCAACAAACTTCACTCCCACAAGGAGAGTGTAAAGGAATTAAGAGAGCTCAATTATTGAAGAATACTTTGGCAACAGCTGTTCAATGGTCTCAAACCTCTCCCTGTGGTGGCAGGGGAGGGGAGCATCAGGGCACAGTCTAAAGAGCTTGTTACATGACAAAGTAACCTGTGAGCAGACTCAACTCCCCTCTGATGATTGATCAAATGTGGTAAATTCTGGGGACCAACTATTCAACTTGTCCCCAAAAGAGTCATCCTGGGGTGCCCTAGAGAGGGCATGGCTTGATGACATAAGAAACCCCAGGAGTAAGAGGCTCTGAGGTGGAGATGGAGCTAAAAAAAGGAGGATATCCAGAGGGCAATTCGAGGCATAAACCGCACTTATGTCAATAGAAGGGCAGGTGGCATGTCCAGCAGGTGAACTTCCCCACTGGCGACAGAGTTGTCTTTAATTACCTGCTGGGATTTCCAGCCCAGAGAAAGCAAAGTCAGCTACCACAGGACCAGTCATGAAAGAATGGCCCCTTTCCTCTACAATCCCAGAAGGCCGGAGATGGCAGCTGGAGGAGGAGGCGGGGAGGGGCTCGAGGAAGCAGGAAGGAGCCAGTGAGCAGATGGGTGGGCTGGAGAGGGCAGGTGAAGAAGACTTACCATGGCATGAACATTGAGAAGTTGATTCCAACTGGCCATCCTAACTTCTAATTTGAGACTGTGTTTTGGGGTCTTTTGTCCTTAAGGTGACCATTGGCCCTTTATCATCTGAAAGTCGGCAGAAAGGCCATAGGACTCTACATTTTTATCCCTTTCTTCATTGAGCAGGTTTGAAGGGAGAGGTGAGGACAAATATAAAGTTGCTTTTAGGATGCCGCTCCATGAGTCTTGTTTGTTCTTGTAACATGTTCTTATCCCACGCACCTGTCTCTTCATGCGGTTATAAGCTCTTCTAGGGGGTGACTTGTTGATTTTAAAGTTCAAAGTCACGGATTAATATCACTCTTGTCAGCTTAATGGAAAACAAAGATGTGATATTGCTTGCCTTTTCTGAGAAGAAAGAAGCAGAGGAGATCTTAGGCACACTGAGCACGTACACACACACACACACACACACACACACACACACACACACACACGTCTCCTCGGGTCTTCTTGAAAGGACGCAGCACAATTCCCGGAACACCATGTGTGGAGCCATTTGATTGCTCCAAGCAGACAACCTTCTGATCTCAAATAAAAGGCTGGGCCCTAGCCAGTTTTGCTCAGTGGTTAGAGTGTCAGCCTGGGGACTGAAGATCTCAGGTTCAAAGGTTCAATTTCGGCCAAAGTCACTTACCAGGGTTGCAGGCTCAATCCCTGCCCCATCAGGGCACGTGCAGAAGGCAACCAGTCAATGTGTCTTTCTCACCTCAATGGATGTGTTTCTCTCTATCTATCTCTCCCCCCTCCCTTCCACTCTCTCTAAAAAAAAAAAAAAGTCAATGGGAAAATATCTTTGGGTGAGGATTAACAAAACAAAAACATTTTTTAAAGGTTGGATTGGGTCTTCTCTTTAGTTACTCAACTTCATTACGGGGCCTAAACAAGAATTTCTGGAGAGGGAGATTAAAGGGGAGAGAGGTCAAAGTTGGGACCAGTGATTTTACACAAATGTGCAGTGACTCAAATTGTGAGAAAGCAATCTAGTGGAGGTACCTCAATTTTTTTTTCCAGATGTTTGGAGAGTGAAAAGAGAAAAAGGCAGCAGATGTCTAAATTCCAAATATAAAGAAAGCCCCATAACAACAATTGCTTTTATTGAAGAAATAAGTAGGCTACTTCAGCACTCACTAACCAAATAACTTCAGGGAAAATGTCCCTATGTGGTTCAAAAATGTCAAAGGAAATGCACACACGGAGCCAATTTAACGTGTACATACATGGATATCCACACACTATGAATTCATTTTACAGGTCCACTCCCCCACCCCACCTCTCAGAACCAGAAAAATCAACCAGTGAAGTCAGACATTATTTTTAAATGTCGATTTGGGTCTCCACTGCTGGAAACAGACAAGCCCTCTGTTCTACTTCTGTTCATTTGTTTGGTGGGTTTGGGACGGAAACCCCCAACCACTCCTGCTTGGTACAATGTACTAACATTTCCCACATCGTAGTGTATAAAATAAACCCAAAGATACTTTCATTGAACGGCACTCTAGAAAGACATTCCCAGTGTCAGGGAGGCAGGAAGAGGCGTCCTCCATGGGGCTGCCCTGCACAGGAGACTCTGTCAGAGATGCTGGCTGTGCAGGAACCGGTCTTGTGTTCCAACCACATGCTTTGCATTGAGAAATCAGAGCTGGAGAAAAAGAGGACAGTGATCCTGGATAAACTGGGAGACTAATTGGGAAAGCAGTGGCCAGGAGCAGGTGTATTTGTTTTGTGAATTCTCAGCAAATTCCTTTGGGGTGCCACTGATGAAGTGATACAGGTCACAGTGTGATGGCAGAGGAATGGATCTGAGATACAAGAGACTGATAAGTATTACCACTCCCCTTAACAAGGCCTGAAATGTGCCTTCCTTGAATTGAAGCCTCAAAGGAACCTATGTCTCAAAATGGACTTGAACAAGCTCTCTGCTGAATCATCCTCCCCTAAAAGCTGATAAATTGCTCTCTTCTGGGGAAAGAAAGAAACATCAAGGTGGACATTTCCCAGGAATAAGAATGTAGAGGTTAACAAAATAATTGCATTAAAAAGGTTTAAAAAGCAGGAAACTATATTCTTAGTTTGTCGTTTACTCAAGTAGAATTAAAACCTTAACCATAGATTGAGGATGGAAAGTCACACCTATGTATTCATGCGTTAATCAACTATACCAAGGCGCATGCTGCACTAGGGTGTGGCTGAACTTGGAGGGTGGGAACAGAAATATGTAAAGGAGCAGTGACACCCAGAAAGCACCATTCTATGTGACTTACATGCACTGTCTTATTCACACCTCCCAACACGACTGCAATGTAGGTTCTCAGATCATCCCCATTTTACAGATGGGGAAATCGGGTTTGAGAGAGGATAAAAAAACTCACCCATCCCAGCTCAAGTGGGTATTCATTGGTGGGGCCAATATCAGAGCATATTTTAGCCCAACTTCAAAGTTCATGCTTTCGATAACAATATCACTCCATGAACTTATGAGACCTTGGGTTGCAGTGGGACTATCGTAGTGGCAGGGAAAGTGAAGAAAAGGTCACAAGACTAGGTAAGAGATTGAAATGAAGGCAGGAAAATTCATCCACAATTCCCCCAAAGTTACTGTGACTGTGGTGTCTCCCACCAGTGTGCAGGCTGGTCCTCTGCTAGAACCTCCTCCCCACCTTCCTCATCCACCTCCCGCTTTCATCTTGCAAGTGGGCAGTCTGTTGCCTTTGTCCCTATGCCACTTGCCCCTGTGGGTGTTCCTCATCTTGCATCTAAAATACTTCTGATACAATACGTTGTATTATAAAGTGTGCTTACCTGTGTCTTTGCCTTTAGATGGAGAACTCTCAAGAGCAGAACCAAGAGATAGGTTAATAATCATACTTAATTACCCCAGCTTTTAGCACCACACCAGCACATAACAGACATCTATAAAATAAAAGAATTAATAAATGATGATTAAAATGTCAGAAGTTTTGTAGGGTTTTATTTTTTTGTTTGTTTTTTAAATGACAAAGTCAAGTTTATTGCTCTGGATTAAACCGGTGGAGACCAGACCTTGAGGAGATGGGCACAAGAAATTGGTGAATATATCCTCCAGATCATTGCTGAGTCCTTTGAAGCCATCCTTTGAGCCCTTTGGATCTGCTGATCACCTGCTCAGGGGCCAGGCCCACTGAAGTTCAAGGTGTAACCCAAAGCTGGGGGCAGGGCTCCCCTCCTCTTCCCCACCGTGCAGCCTGTGGGTTCACCTTCACAGGGCTGAGCATGGAGGAGGAGACTGCCCCATCTCCTTGGTGGGGGGCCTGCAGCAGTGCCAGTTTCTTGGGCAGGGTGGTGCTGGCTTTCATCACCGTGTCATGTTGACCTTCTTGCGGATACCAACCTCCAGGAAGTGGATGCCACATTCATGTTATAATGAGAAAACCAATGCGGGCAAAGGAAAGTAACCTGAGAAGAAAAGGCCAAAGATGGAGTCTGGTGCCAGATCATGGAGGTCACATTTATTAAGTGCGAAGTTAAAGTACCTGGACTTTAGATGTTCTGGGCAAGGAGTCTATGTAGGTTTCAGGCCAAAGGAATGACATGTTCTTTGGGGCTTAGTGAGTTTACACAGGCTTTAGCCACAGAATAATTGGGAAGTAGAAAACCAGTAGGGAGCTCACTGATAAGGGCCAGACCAGGCGTCATTAGTACTAAACTGCAATTGGCTTTATCCTTTTCTTGAGACTCATACATAATGAGTGCAGGATTAAACACTGGGTATAGCCACTTGAATAGTAATATGTATATGTATTCATAACTTAATACAAACTAGACACTCACTTGTTACATGTAGTACCCTTTTAACCTGCACAACAAGTCTATGAAAGAAACCCTGTTATTATCCTTACTAGAGGCCCGGTGCACAAAATTAGTGCACGGGGCGGGGGGGAGGTGTCCCTCAGCCCAGTCTGCACTCTTTCCAATCTGGGACCCCTCGAGGGATGTCTGACTACCCGTTCAGGCCCAGTAGGATCGGGCCTAAATGGGCAGTCGGACATCCTTCTCACAATCCAGGACTCCTGGCTCCCAACTGCTCGCCTGCCTGCCTTCCTGATTGCCCATAACCACTTCTGCCTGCCAGCCTGGTCACCCCTAACCACTTCCCTCCTCTGCTGGCCTGGTCACCCCTAACTGCCCTCTCCTGTAGGCTTGATCACCCCCAACTGCCCTTCCTTGCAGGCCTGGTCCCTCCCAACTGCCCTCCCCTGCTGGCCATCTTGTGTCCACATGGGGGCAGGATCTTTGACCACATAGGGGCAGCCATCTTGTGTGTTGGAGTGATGGTCAATTTGCATATTACTCTTTTATTAGATAGGATAGAGACCTGGTGCACGGGTGGGGGCTGGCTGGTTTGCCCTGAAGGGTGTCCCGGATCAGGGTGGGGGTTCCCTTGGGGTGTGAGGTGGCCTGGGCCAGGGGCCTGTGGTGGTTTTCAGGTGGCCACGCCCCCCAGTGACCAAAGTGGAGGCCCTGGGATCTGGGATTTATTTATCTTCTATAATTGAAACTTTGTAGCCTTGAGCGGAGGCCAGGGCAGGCCAGGAAGTTTGGCTTCCTCCATCGCCAGGGAAACCCAAGCCTCCTGCTCACTTTGTGGCAGCAGCCATTTTTGTTGGGATTTATTTATCTTCTATAATTGAAAGTTTGTAGCCTTGAGCAGAGGCCAGGGCTGGCCAGAGCAGGCGGAAAGCTTGGCTTCCTCCATTGCTAGGGAAACCCAAGCCTCCTGCTTGCTCTGTGGCCGGCCACCATCTTGGTTGGGTTAATTTGCATACTCGCTCCTGATTGGCTGGTGGGTGTGGCTTGTGGGTGTAGCAGAGTGATGGTTAATTTGCATGTTTCTCTTTTATTAGTGTAGATTTTTCAAATACTTTAAGAGACTGTCCCACGATGACATAGCTTGTAAATAAATGGTAGAGGTAGGACTCAATCCCAGGCAATCTCCCTCCAGATCTAGGGATCGCCCACCTAATACAGCACTGTCACCTGGATACCTCACAGGCATTTAAAATGTAGTATCTCCAAAAGAGAAATCTTGATTTCTCTCACTCCTTCCCAGCCTGCCGCATTTCAGTAAATGCCACCACAATCTACAAACAAAAACATGTGCAGTCATCCTTTATTCTTTTTTTAATTTCACTCCTCTGCCATCCTAGCTACCAGCAAACCCTGGCATTCCTGCCTCCAAATATATGCCTGCTGTTCTCCATTTCCATCACCTCCACCCTGGTCTGAGACACCATCAGATCTCACCCGGACAATAGCAATCACCTTCAGATACATACCCTGTTTCTTGCTCATTAGAATTTATTCTGACATAACAGCCCATGCAATGTTCTGAAAATTGTATGAAGTCACATCACTGCTTGATTAAAAACCTCCAGTGTCAGCTCTTAATTACTTTGGTTCTGACCAGGAGTGTTGGGTTTTCTTGCTCCCTGGAATGTATTTTCCATAACTGGCTTCTCATCAGTCAGCCAAACCTCAATACCACTTCAGCTAGGCCTTCTATGACCACCTTATCTAATAAAGTCACCT
Source organism: Eptesicus fuscus (assembly GCF_027574615.1). NCBI lineage: Eukaryota > Metazoa > Chordata > Mammalia > Chiroptera > Vespertilionidae > Eptesicus > Eptesicus fuscus. The sequence goes on along the minus strand of NC_072488.1, from coordinate 39,543,695 downwards.
GCTGGGTGTTTGCCATAACATTGCAAAGTCTTTATTTATAATGTTCATCTCTACCTGAAAGTGTTTTCTTTATTTGTTGTTTTTTTTGGTTTTTTTTTTTAATATGTGTGAGTCTTTCATCTGGAACTAAACTCTCTAAGAGTAGTGGCCTTCTTTTTTTCTTTTTTTTCTTTACCTCTTTATACCCAGTAACTAGAACAGTGCCTGGCATGTAGTAGGTGCTGAATAAACATTTGTGGAATGAATAAAACACGAGTCTTGCTCCTTATCCTCTGTGTAATGTAGAACCAATAATTCCACTCCCTAAAACTTACCCTGTAAGAGTAGCCATGACATCTACATGATATGAATTATGGGAAGTACATATTCTTTGCACATGTCAAGGGTTCAATTCATTTGTGCCCCTCTCTCAAATGCATAGAATGTACATCTATGTGTTATAACATTTCCTTAATTATTTATTCCTCTGCTTGCTTCTGTTACCAGTTAGCATTCTTCCTACTCTAACTACCCTTCTATAAAGCTCCATCTTGCTTCCTTTTCTATTGTCTGAAACAGCACTGGGAAAAGAGGTGCTCCTGGGGTGGGGTCATGTGATCACAAAAGCAGAATTTGCTCGTCACAAGTGTCCAATAAAAACGGGAAGTTGCTTCCTAAATGTCTCTGGAAGTCTGTGGTTTAGTTCACAATTTCTGAACAGATTAAGTTAATGCAAATAGCAGATGTATTTTGTAGCAACAAGACAAATGTTCAGCAGAATTAAAGTTATCCGTGTGTAGTCACACTGGGAATATTTGCATGATATTTGGCTAATTGCTCCAAAATCTGACTTGTAGTGAATAAACAAATGGGGGAAAAAATAAATAAGCAAAAATTCGCCCCAGGCCTCTCTGGTTTCTCTTACACTCCCAATGTCTTTCCTCAGCCACTATACATTTTGTTTTGAAAGCCCCATGGCGTTTCCCAGTCTCCCAAGCATTGTTTTGGACCCATTATCTCAGTGGAGACACTCATGATTTCCCCCTGCTAATGAGATATTGTCCAAAGCAATGGATATTTTTCTCTCTCTGACTCCCAGGGCCCCCCTCAGACTTCAAATCTGTCTGCTTCGGTTTCCTAACTAAGGGATCACATTGATAGATTGCACCACTTGGAAATGGTGTAAATTTGTCAAGTTTTAAAATATTTCAGATGATTTTTTTTGGTCAATATATACTAAGTGAATTACTTTCTGAGGGCTGACATGACAGAGTACCACAAACTGGGTGGCTTGAAACAATGGAAATTTCTTGTCTAACATTTCTGGAGACTAGAAGTCTGAAGCCAAAGTGTCGGCAGAGTTGGCTCCCTCTGAGGGCTGGGAGGGAGGCTGTGTTCAGGCCGCTCTCCCAGCCTCTGGTGATGGCTGGCAATCCTTGGTGTTCCTTGGCTTGTAGACTCATCACTCCAATCTTTCCTCTGTCTTCACATGGAATTTCTCCTGTTTCTTTCCCTTCACATGATGTCTTCTTATGAGGATTAGATTAGAGCTCTATCCTACACCAGGATGACCTCATCTTAACTAATCACATCTGTAATTATCTTATTTTCAAATAAGAGCACATTCTCAGGTATTAGGGACTAAGATTTCAACTTGTGCACGTGTGTGTGTGTGTGTGTGTGTGTGTGTGTCTGTGTGTTTTGTGGGGGGACACAATCCAATCCATAACACTAGGGGTGTCCAAACTTTTATGAACATACCTTCCTAGCAATTAAAATAGCTTGTGTAGACACCTCAATAAGTCCATGTGTGCTTGTGTGATATATACATATACTAGTATATGTTACATATACATATGTATGTGTGTTTTATATCTATATATGTAATAGACTAATTCACTCATATATTATAAATAAAAATAAAAGTTAAAATTAAAAACTGATGTGAAAAAAGTGACTAGAAGTGACAATACCTGGTTTCCTCACTCCCAGAGGATCACCTTGTCCTCCCTTTTTTGAAGACCACTTCCTGAATAATGTGCAGGGGAGGAATCTAACTCTGTGTCATGGAAAAGGAAAAGGTAAATCATTAGAGAAATAAAAGCAAGGCAACTGAACTTGAAAAATCTGCACTGGGACAAAATTAAAGAGTTTGTGGTTAAATGCACATTCTAAGTTCACATTCATCACAATTAATATAACCCTCCATAAAACTGGAAGTGGGAATTTTATTCTAAGAGAATCAGAATCAACACATTCTACCTATTCTATTAGTATCAGGAAAGAGTAAGTGGGAAGATATTCCCAGTGGCAGCAGCCCTGATTCCTCCTCTGTTTTTATTTCTTTTCCTTCAAGAAGTGACTTTTCCCCCCTGTATTGCTGAATCATCACAAACGATAGGGATCCAAATGTGAAAGCAAAGGCCTTGGTGAACTTGGCTGTGCATAGTCCAGGGAACTTGAGAAGATGACCCCTCCTCTCAGGGTCTCAGCTTCCTCATCCAAGAAGTGGAGAAAATACCTGCTTCACCTCACACCAAGTTCCTGTGAGACCAAACACGGCTCTAGATGGAAACAGGTTTTGACTAGCACCCTGCATGGCACAAAGACCATCATGCTGGGGCTCGCTTCACGGAAGCCTATTCATGCAACCACTCTGAATCACGTCACTTTCTCTACCTGTAAAATGGGTATAAAATAAAAGCCCATTCTGACTATATAGAAGGATTTTATAAGAATAAAATGGGATAGTGTACCAAGAAATACTTTACAATGAATAAAACACATTTTACTGTAAAACAATAAGGGTTCCTGATTAGTGGATTGAGAATGCAAATTCAGCTTTCTAATTCACTAACTTACTATGCCACAGTAGAAACCAACCTTCAGTTTCAAGACACCAGAAGAGGAACTTTCGTGTCCCTCTGCTGATTAGTGTGTAACTCCAGATTCAACTCAGAAACGTTAACCAGAAGCCAAGTACAAGAGCAGTCAAGCTCAGCACATGAAAGCACTTTCAGCTATGAGAGAGAAAGCCGCATTTGAACTAAAACCTCAGAGTAAAACCTACTGTCTTAGATTTTCACGTTGTCAGGAGCTAACAATATGTTGGAGAAAATTCTAGAAAAGCCTACTGTTGCTCACTGTCCGTGAGCTGTATTGAGGATCCCCCTTCTCTTCACCTTACATCCATCTCACTTGCTCTTTCTTTTATTCTGAGGTTGTGTTTCCATTGAAGAATTTAGGACAGAGAAGGGTTGAAAGCATGGAGCTCTGAGAACAGGCCTGGCTCCTCCACAGCCATCGCTCAGAATACTGCGACTTCCTCTAGCAGCAGAGGCCATGCACCCAGCAGGAGGTCAGTTGGGTTGCATCTTGGGAGGACACTCCTCCCACATCACACAGCATCAGAATGCCACCAAAGGGCCCACAGATAGAACGCCTCCACAAAGCAATTTATAGAGGCTCTTCCACTTAGACAAAGAGCAGCCAAGACACAGTGCTCTGACCCAGGTTTGGGGGTCCACCATGTTGGTTCAACCTCATAGTCCTGCTTGCTGTCATGCCCCTAGGCTTCTCCAGCCCAACACACCCACTTCTCTCTTGATCTCAAACACCTTCTATGATTTCCCTTCTCTTTCCCTCACATCCACCTCCAAGCTTACTCCCAAACCTCAGTTCCTCTGGAATCATCTTACCCATCTCCTCTTCTCACGATCTCTAGAATTCCATTTCAAAAGCCTCTTTCCCAATTTCTAAACACTTTTTATAGACATACAGGCTAACGCTACCACCTCCAATCTAACCGCCCCTGACTCTTTCATGTCCTTTATTTATCATACTTAGTTTCAATTTGCATTTAAAACAAACTGCTGCTGTTTGTTCATATCTTAGCTTAATATTCACGCTGCTGTTTATATGACCCCAACACACGCTATGAAAAACTGTTCTCTGTCTTAGAAGGCATGTTGGAGTTGGGTAAAAACAGTGCCTACTCAACTTTATTTCAAGAATAAGAAGGTCCTGTGGTTTTGAAGCTGATAGCTGTCAGAAGAATTCTAACTTTGTGATTAAAAACTGTGTTTAAGGCAGAGTTCTCTCCTTCTCTGAGGCTCTGCTCTGTTTTAGAATCTACCGAATGAGGACAGCAAAATCCCCGCCTCCTGGGATTTTTGTGAAGATGAAGCATCCCAAGCTCCAGGCACAATGAGGACATTCATGTAGTTAATGCCCATCCTCCCATTTTGCTTAGGGCTGAATTCAGATGGTCAGGCACCGAGCTATTCTGATGACAAAGATGAAGTTGGCCAGGATTTAGATTATAGACTCACAACCCTAGATGCACAATGAGTTCTCCAGGGGAACTTCAAATATGCTGATGCCCAGGCCTTATTCCAGACCAGTTAGATCAGCCTCTCTCACGTGGGACCTGGACACGAGTTATGTCTGTGGTTCCCAGATGATTTCAAAGTGCAGTTAAGGTTGGGAACCCCTGCTTTAGATTAAGGTGTTTTTCCCTGAGTACAGAAGATGAGGAACCCTCAGCTTGCTAACCTTGAGGATGGAGAGGATGAAGCAGGAAATTGCAACCAGAGGTATTCCGTTTCATGCCATTGCACACATACAAAAACAAAAACAAAACAAAACAAAACAAAAACACAAAAAGCACAGATTCTTTGTCCAAATACACACCTTTCCATGCAGGTGGCAAATGTCAAATGACCTCTTTTCAGTCACCATATTTTGTTGAATAAAGCTACCCATGCTAAGGCTAACAGTAGACATCAAGAGAGACTTCACTGAAAGCAAGCAAGTGTGTGAATAGGATCATTGCCCTCCCCCACCCACCCTTCCCCAGCGCACAATTGTAAATCTAGAATGTAGAATGTACTATGTTTTCTTTGTCCCTATAACCTTGAGACTGAAATACCCTCAAATAAAAGTTTCTCCTAAGCCAAATACACAAAGCCGATATTTAGATACAGAGTTACAAAGCCTAATATTTCAGAAGTCAAATCATCAAACCCAGCACACATGCACAATATAGTTTTTCTTTCTAAAAAAAAAAAAAAAAAAAAGAAGAAGAAGAAGAAGAAGCCTAAAATAGTATTCTTGTAGGAAGCATAAAATTGTATTGCTAGAAGTAATAGCAATCTCTTGAGCTATATCCCCCAGGACTCACTTCAGTCTATTTTCCTAAGTGCTGTATTTTTAAAGCTGTGTTGCATACCTCCCTCTTAGACATAGTGAACTGAACATTCTAAATTCTGAGCACTTTGTAGTGCAAGGTTGGTTGGAGATGGTACCGGTAGAAAAATGAGTCCCTTTATCACTCATGAGCGCTATGTGAGTCCCTGGGGAAGAAATTATTCTCACATCCACTGGCCTTAATGTAGAATTTCTTGTGCTGTTATACTTAGTGGTAGATTGATTATTGCTCAAAAAATTATTCCTGACCACCTATTTCCATAGGAGAAATAGATTTCGCTAACTTTAGACTCAGCCATGTGACTTGCTTTGTCAATGGGATCTTAGCAGATATGATACAAACAAAGGCTTAAATTTTGCTTGGAGAGATGAGCTTGTCCACTTCAGTCTCTATCATCGACATGGGAACAGCTTAGGCCCAGAATGAATGAACATATATGGAGCTGACCTGAACCCAACTACCATGAGGAACTAAGGCTGGTCAGACCTGCAGTTTAAATCAGCCAAGCCCAGCCTAGATTAGATGACTCACAGAACCCACAATATTGGGGGTGAGAATAAATGACATTATTTTAATCCACTGTGTATTTGAAATGTTTTTTTTTATACAGCAATAACTATCTAATATACTCTATAAGACATAATATTGAATAAAAAAGAACTCATAGAGAAAAATTAGTTCTGAAGTACACTTATATAGCCAACTTAAAATATATTTTTTTGAGTTGTTAGGGTGAAAGATTCATGTTAAGCTAAAAAATAATCATGCTATTGAAACCATCCTTGAATGTCTATTGTTGGTGCATGTAAGTAAAGCAAATAATTATTTTTCTGAATAACTATTTTAGGTGGTACAAAATTCAACATCTTTGAAGCTGAACAGCAAAGGTGGCAACAGTTTCACTGTGGTGTAAATATCAGTTTTGCTATTTCTTACAAAATAATGGTCATTATAGCCATCATTCACTGAGCACTTGCTGAATATATTTTATAAATATTATTTCAAAGTACTATACTAAGTTTAGTTGTGACTATTTTTCCCCATTTTGGAGATGAAAACATTGAGGCTTGGAATGTTTGAGAAACTTTCTCAAGGATACCAAAATAGGAAGAAAAATATTGGGATCTGTCCCAAGTCTGTCTGACTTAAGAGTCTAACTCCCATTACTGCCTCAGAGAGGTAACAAGACAAATGTATAAGAAAAATTATGCAATAAGGAAAAGGTTATTAACATGGTTCTTTTCCAATGAGGGATATGTCATAGCCTAAATCTCTATGACAAAATGTGGCTTTCTGGTTCCCCTTTTCTACCAAGCATCTTGAGTTAATGTCTCATGTAAATATTCAATGCAATGAACAAATATTTTAGGGGCCCTTATAGATACCAGTCCTATGCTCAATATCAGAATTACAGTTGTGTGGAGGACGCAGTTCTCTATGTAGGAGCTTTCAGTCTAGTAAATAATTGATGTTGAAAAGATCCTAGCCCAGAATCCCAGTGTGAGCTCTATCATTTCACAATGCAGGGTGAACAGATGTTCTGACTAATGATTGCTGGGGTGGGAAGAGGGTGAGGGTTGGGGAGTTAGCTACATTTACTCACTGAGAATGCTCATTCCTTTCTAAAGTCAGCCAGCAGCCAAGAAAGAAGAAAAATTCTAATTTAAAAGGAAGATCAAGCTGTGCAAGACTGCTGATTAGAGAGGGAGCTGAGAGATCACGGCAGCACAAAACGCTGAGCTTTGGCCTAGGGCAGATCAACCAGAGGAGCAGCATACCTAGGCCAGTTAATGCAAATGGGAGTGATGTTGGCCAATCTCTATATATAAAAGCCTAAGTGACCATTATGACTGGTTGACCAAACAACCAGACGACCGGTTGCTATGATGTGCACTGACCACCACAGGGCAGATCAATGCAGGAGCTGCCCCCTGGTGGTCAGCGCGCTCCCACAGCCAACCTCCTATGGCTGGCCACCCTCAGCCCTGATCAGGACTGGGCAAGATGGCCCTGATTGGCCCTGATCTCCAGCCAGGCCAAGGGACCCCACCCATGCACGAATTGGTGCACTGGGCCTCTAGGAAATAATAAATTAGGAGGAAAAAGATCATGGTTCTGTTGAGCATTATAAAATTCCTTCTTATAGAAGAAGATTAAAAGTTTATAAATCAAGATAGTTTACATAAAAAACAAAGTTATAACACAGTGTTATGATGCTGCTAATCCGATTGGGTCAAATTTTGTACTACCTCAAGATGAGAGGTCACAACAGATCCCAACATCAAACTCTCTCCCACCAAACAAGCTGACATTTTCTAGCCCCTCTTTTTGTTTTCTATCCAGCCAAAAGATAGGCCTCGTCTGAGTGTCCCTCCATCGCGCCATACCATTTTAAGAAGAGGCAAGAAGGAGTCAGCTAAAGCCATTTTACAAGTGGGAGGCTAAACGTCAAAAGGTATTTGTCATGCAGAGAAAGCATCCACTGTCCCATGATTTCCCTTCACCAATCCAAAATAAACAGCTCTAACCCTAATTGTTTCACAAACAGTTACCACCAGGGTGTATTGATGTAATCCCGCACAGAAATAACGGGCCTAGTTGTCAAATCCTGTGTATTTTCAAATGCCGGATCTCTCCTCCCAGGAGAAAGTCACAGGTGCACAAAAGTTCGTTTTGTTCATAACTCTCATGGTAATTCCCAATGTGACATCATGCCAACACTGTCACGTGCCACCTTCTGTAAGTTACTTAATGGATCTGAACTTCAGCTTTCTTACCTGTAACATAGAAATAAAATAAAATAAAAAACACACTGAAACTGTTGTTATGAGGGTCAGATATAAGACACATAGAGTATTTTGTAAGACACAGAGAGGGAAATCCATAAATAATAGCAATTATTATTATTATTATTATTGACACTGCTCAAATTTAAAATTCCATCGTTGCTTATGTATTTTAATTTTCTTGTCATGCTTTGATAAGTCTCCGTCTGGACATAAAAATTATAGTGAAATGATTCTAAGTACATATCATCTTGTGGTGGGTCACGCCTCCTTTGGATTTCAGAGGGCTGCTGCCCTTCCCTTCATTGCCATGTGTCTCAGTAAATGGAAGGCACAATCCTAGCCCCTCCTTCCTCCCAGGCTTCTTGGGGCCTTGCAGGGACCAAGGCACTCTGTATCTGACTTGCTTAGACGTAGAATATAATGTTTACTTAAAATTAGAACCAATGTCAAACTTTGACAGAGGGGTAAGATTTAGAAATGGCCCCTGCCAGTGACAAGGTCCAAAGAAATTCTAGCAGCTGGCCATCCTCTACATCCATTCGATGTAGTCCCTCTCCCAGTTTATAAATCAAGATATTTTAAGTGAAAAACAAAGTTATAACACAGTGTTCCCCAGGGGTTCACAACTACCAGGATGGGGAAGTGAAAACCTTTGGGACACCCAGGCCACCAATACCACAGTCCAAGCTGGCACCAGAGCTGGGGATACTCCTTCCCTAAGCCAGGTCATTACCGTCCTCACATCTTAACACAAATTAACATACCTTATTGGCTATTAGCTTAGCCTGGAACACCTCAGCCAAAAGGAATGTAGAGTAGTTGGAAAAATAATCCAGCTGTATTTTCTCATGATAGGTGATGTAAAAAGCATATTTTTCCCCATTCAAAGACCATTTGTCTTTTTGGGGGAACCAGCAACTCCTTTTAGTCTTTCTAACGAAGAAAGAGTTCCGAGAGTCAAGGTGTTTGGAGTCTGTTGTTTTCCACCAAAGATCCACGCCCCCTTTTCTTTGGGATCATGTGCAGTCTCGGTGGGTCTGTCACACAAGAGGCCATGGACACTTCATTTATTCCAGGTTTTTTGCTATTGTGAACAGAATTTCTATGAATAATCTGTGGGGGCTTAAGCTAGCCAAGGTGGGTTTCTGTTGCTTGCAAACACAAAATACTGACTGATCTATGTGAGAATACAGAAAATCCCCAACTATCATGTGTCATTATTTAAAGTTCATTGTTCCTTATTCGGTACACATTATTATAAAAGTTCAGGATTTTTATAAAAGTATAAAAGGAATCTCCCAGGGCACTATAGCACACAGCTCTGCTTTCACAGAGAGAAACACCTGCACTCATCTTAGTTTCTAGTCATCTATCATCTACCAATTGGGGATTTAATTACAAAAGACTTTAATCAACTGAATTCTCTTTCTTTCCTAATGAGAAGTGAATATACGGTTACTTTGCTTGTTTAAAAGAAAAAAATGCCAGGGTGACATAAATTGCTAATAAATATTTGCAAAGATGTTCAATCTCATTGGCAATCACGGAGATGAACATTAGGACCGTTTATACATTAGACTGGCATAAATTAAGACATTTTACAATGTCAAAGATTGTAGAATATGAATCTATGAGAAATTGTGTTCATATATAGTGGTGGTAGTAAAGCAAACTGGTGCAACTTTGGGGGAAACTATGGTAGTATGTCGTAAAGTTCAATATTTAGTTATACTACAACCCAGGGTAATACTCAGAGAAATTTTGCCCATGTGTACCAGGAGACATGAACAAAACACATTCATAGCAGTTTGATTCACACCAGAAAACAACTGGGAAACAACTCAAATGCCCATCAACAGAAAAGTGGATGAACAAATTGTTACAGTCACATAATGGAAAGTTATAAAGCAGGAAAAATAAATGGACTAGTATTTTATAAATAACATGGGTGCATCTTAGAAAACTCAGTAAAAATAGCAAGTCCGAGCAGACCATGCAATGTGTATTATTTTTATGAAGGTAAAACAAAACAAAACATGAAAACCAAGCAACACTCTATGTGTGCATGTGCAGGTGGCAAAATGATGTTTAGTAAAACAAGCAACGTTCAATGCAAAGTTCATCCCCAGGCTGGGAGGAGGTGGAAGCATGTGTTGTGGGAAGAGCAAATTGTGTAATGAGTTCACAACTGTTCACTTTATTATTCTCCTTCCTTGCTTACATGTAAGTTGCATATACCCATCATTGAGGAAGGTAATAAAGAAAAATAAGCCAGAAGTAATAGCTTCATTTAAGACATAACAAGAAGAGACTAGTGTACAGATTTCATGAGGAATGCTGTAGAGATCTGGGATATATTCTGAGTTTCTACTCACCCAATAACTCAATAGCCTTTCTTCAACTTTTTAAAAAATATAACTCACTGTATATATTTCGTGGACCACTTCTCATGGAGCAGTCTGCAGCTTGCTAACCACTTACAAGTCCTGAGAACTGAGATAAGTGGAGTGAGAAGGTAACCGATCGCTTATGATTTCGCTAGTCACACATGCTTAGCGTGTGCATTTTCTTCATAACAGAAGAGGCCGTTTCTGTCAGAACCATGAGGTTAATGCATTCCTTGCTTTCCAGTCTCCCACGCCCGTGCACCAACCAACCCCTCTGGGAAAAAAGCTTTTATCTTATCAGGGACCGATGCTTTGGGGATAATGGAGCAATATTTTATTATTGCTGTTAATATGTGCATGTGGCTATGGATGTAACAATAGGCAGAGAACATGGTTTTGTTCTATCAAGGCACAAACCTACACTGACCAGTTTAAGTGGCTTCGTTCTTTCAGCAGCTGCTTTCTCACGGGTCTGAAAGTGACTAGACCTAACAGAGGACCTTTGGAGGAGATCCTTGCCCACAAGCAGATGAAGATACCTTTCTCTAAGTCTACTACAGCTAAAACTGTTCAAGTATATAATCTGTAAGAATGTGGGAAGAGGCTTGGTCACTCTGAGTTTTAAAAAGGTGACAAATTGTGCCCTAGTCAGTTTGTCAGCAGTTAGAGCATCAGCCCATAGATCCCGTGAAGGGTCCCTAGTTCAATTCCAGTCAAGGGCAAGTACCAGGGTTGCAGATTCAAACCCCGGCCCCAGTTGGGAAGTGTGCAGGAGGCAACCAATTGATGTGTCTCTCCCACATCGATGTATCTCTCTCTCTGTCTCTCCCCCTCCCTTCCACTCTCTCTAGAGATCGATGGAAAGAGTATCCTTGGGTGAGGATTAACAAAAATAAAATAAAATAAATAAAATAAAAAAAATAAAATAAAATAAAATAAAAAGTGACAAATTACAATGCTTAGGCTTAAAAATTAGGATGGAAATAGATTAAGGGGTTTAGCATACACAGACACACACACACACATGCACACACAAAGTGTGTTTTTCTGGCTAAACCTTTTTTCAGCTACTGCTCCACTCATATCAGCTGTACCTCTTGCAGTAAAACTTGGACTGGAGCACTAATCCATATTTGTGTTATGTTATGTTATGTTATGTTATGTTATGTTATGTTATGTTATGTTATGTTATGTTATTATGCCAAAGGCAACCCAGTTTGCTAATAGCTTGATAATCTCTAGCTGTATTTCTCTCAGGTCTAATACCATTCATTTCTTCCTTAAGGTTGCTTTCTCCAAAGGATGCTGGTTGAGAGCTGGACTGCCTTTCACACATTCAATTTCTAAAGCATTCCTTCAAATGTATTCTTCTTTGGGAAGAACATAAATAGGGAACAATAATAACAACAAAATTGAGCAGACAATCAAAGTGTGCATTGCATCCCAGAGGCATGCAATGTGAACTCATTGACTACAATGCCATGCCAGACATTCATATAAGTCTCTTTGGAAAATAATTGATTGTTTCTCCGTAGAACCAACCCTCACTATGGAGAATTCAAATCATTTTTAAAAGCCATCCAGGACATACCAAATCAATCAGGAAGCGGCAGGTTATGCTGCAGTAACAAAAGAAACCACATATCCCAGTGGGTTAAAACACAAAGGTGTCTTTCTTGCTTTGACTATATATCCTGCACAACTTGACCGAGGATTCACCTCCAGACCTCGCCACTCTGGGGCCACACTTTATGAAATGTTGCTGATTGCTAAGGCTGCATTAAAAACAAAATGATAGTGGCAACTTGTGTGCAGGTTCTTAAAGCTCACAACCAGATGTGACACTAAAAACTTATTTCAGAGGTCAGAGCAAAGGCCATTACTAACATAAAGAAAGCAAGGAAATATTCTACCAACCACCTGGAAGTAGAAAAATACAAATTTTGGTGACAATAGATACTGAAATAGATTTTTTTAACAGCCCCCAGAAATCTAAGCCTCCCAAGAAGGAGGATGGGCATGACTATTCAAACAGGCTAACTTTTCATGCTTATGAGAGCACAAGTTCAATGCTGATGAAAAAGTGTGGGGCTGATGGAGAGACTCACATATCATAACCCACTCGGAGGTTGATGTCCTGAATGGATGGTTACTACTTCCAGACCCCTGCATAAGGTTCATAAAGCAATTTAACAATATGAGCCCAATGATACTGGTAATTTTAGAATTCTAGCTAGCAGACTTTGCATTTCTGATATACAGACTAAAGTGAGCATTTCCAAAAGAAATTTTATCTTCTGAATTAGCATATACCAAAATATTTCAAGCTATGGGTATGGAGCAAAATTACTCATTATTTTTAAGGGGCCAAGAAAAGAAAATGTTGTATCTTGGAACTTTAAAAGATAAATGTGAAAAGCTAAAATGCTATAAATGTTCTCTATATGCCAGAAATGCCTGAACTTTCCATTTTTACTAAATTACATCTAATGTAAGCACATTTGGCCTTTTTCTTGCTTCCACATACTATGATATTCCAATCAAACCGTTTCAACATCAACTAAATCTTGATCCAATACTATTATCTCAACCAGAAGCTCATTTTAAAGCAATATAACCTTTAATGAGATATATGTGCAATGGGTATGAGCAGTGATATACCTTAAAAGCTGTTTCCAGAGAAAAGGAAGATGTATTTAATATATTATTTAGCATCACCTTCATGGTCCACTTGCCAGGGAACCAGGGCCAAGACTCTATGTGAGTTCTCCAGGGATGGGAAGGTTATGCTATGACCTTCCTCCCCTCTCTTCCTCACAATACTTGATTTTCTAGGAGAGAACGGAGAGCACCAAGGTCCATGAAGTATCATTACAACCTCTTTTTGGCATTTAAAGTAGGCAGCAAGGAGAGAAAAGAAGCAAATTCCAGGCAGTGGAAATGCCCTTTGGCGTTACTAGGCAAATGTCCTTGCTGTAGGATCAGCAACCCTTTTCTGTAAAGAGCCAGTGGTTGATTTATTTATCTACGCAGGCCGTGATATCTCTGTTAAAACTATTCAGATCTGCCACTGTAGTGTAAAAGCAGAACAATACTTAAACAAATGAACATGGGTCTGTTTCATTAAAACTTTATAAAAACTGAAGACCACCTATATTTGGCCCGTGGAGTATAGTTTGCTGATCCCTGCTCTCAGAAAATAATGCAACCTATCACTGGAATCTTAGATGTGGCCATCAGTCTGTCTGGCTTCTCATGTTCTTTTATGTACACACCACTACCTTTTTTTTTTAAAAAAAAAAAATTAAACCTGCACCCTGTTTCTCTCTTCAAATATCACTTTTCTTTCAGAACCACAATTGCTGTTGAGTTCTATAGGTGAAGTTTCAGGCAAGAAAGGTGTTTCCCTTATTGTTTAGAAATTGATGCATATTTTCTGTAAATCCCATCAATCAACATCACTTATTAGCTAATAATGTGTGGAATGTTCTATACTAGGTGTTGAGAGCAGTAAAAAAAGGAGGAAGCAATCAGCCTTTGCCTCAAGCAACTAGTACTTTTATTGGAAGTGTCATGAGTAAAGTAACTACATTTCTTTGACAGAAACATGACTACGTGTATAATAACAAGTGAAAGAAGACAAATGACAAATAGGTGTCTGGGGTTGGAAAGGTACCCAGAATGCTTAGACCTCAGAGCAGTAGGAAAATCCAAAAGTGGAGGTAACTGAAGAGCCTGGGGGGAGAGAATGCATGTGGAGAAGGAAGCACAGACTTCTGAGAGAGGGGAGGACATGACTTCTTCCTGCTGCTAAATTATTTTCCTGTTAGTCTGACTTCCTTATCATAATAGACCAAGGTTAACTTAAATTTCCCTCCATCCAATCCCTCTCAACTTGTCAATCTCCTCCTGCCCCCACTCTGACTCCAAAGACATAAATCCTCAGATCCAGAGTAGCACCAAGCAGGGAGTAAGAGCGGAGGAAGAGGTGGGTTGGTGAGACCTCCAGTGGAACTAGAAAGGATGTTTCCATCTCATGGGTCTAGGACAGTGGTCGGCAAACTGCGGCTCACGAGCCATATGCGGCTCTTTGGCCCCTTGAGTCTGGCTCTTCCACAAAATACCACGTGCGGGCGCACACATACAGTGCAATTGAAACTTCGTGGCCCATGTGCAGAAGTCGGTTTTCGGCTCTCAAAAGAAATTTCAATCGTTGTACTGTTGATATTTGGCTCTGTTGACTAATGAGTTTGCTGACCACTGGTCTAGGAGATCTAGACTAAAAAACTTTTGAATGATAGCTGGGTCGTTTGGCCTCCCAAAAAAAGTGTCTCCTATCACAAGACCAGCTTGACAATACTGGAGAAAGCCCATTTCTTTGAAGGGAATATCAACTTTGGATTTTATAGATTCATAACAAGAGAAGAAAGACATTTTCAACTAGAAACGCAACAGATACAAAAACAGGGTAATAAAAACCGAACAGTAGCTCCTGACACACAACATCACAAATAGAACACAAAGGAAGTCTAACTTCCACCACCTCCTCACCTACTCACCAAGTTCATTGGCAGCTGGCACTGGTGTGGGCACTGGTGCCAGCAACAGGGCCACTGTGGAAACAATTGAAGCTTTTTCTTTCAGAAAGTCACATTCAGAAAGTCATTGAGGAAGAAGTTTCTTTTCCAAACCACAAAACCATGTCAGACAACATGTACCCAACATGATGTATGGACCGCTGCTGCTGGTTTCTGCTCCAGGCACTAGGTTAAGAAGGAAATTATCTTAATTCTAGGTCAGCTCTGGAGGTAGAAGAAGCAAAGATGAAGAGCCATATGGAAGGATGGATAGATAGATAGATAGATAGATAGATAGATAGAATAGATATAAGTATATCTTTCTCTCTTTTCTGCTCCATCAAGCAGTTCTACTCTATGCCTTGGTAGATACAACCAGTTTCAGAGGAAACTTTCCTCTGTGCTCCTCTTTCTCTCAGCCCCTTTCCCTCTTATTTTCTTCCCTCTCTGACTCTCTCCAAACTAAAAAAGGGGAGGAAGAAATGGTATTTTGGGTTTGAGAGAAATGGTCGGACTTGATGGAAAGTCAGTTATTCTAGTTCTTTTTCCTAATTTAGTGTTTATTCTAGGGAAAAAAAACTAAAAATTGAATATTTTGAGGGGGAAATGAAAATATACAGTGAATAAGATGTGAGACAGGGAAAGGATACTGAACTAAGGGTCCCAATGCTGAGTTCTGATTCAAATTTTCTATCAAAACTTGGATATATATATATATATATATATATATATATAGAGAGAGAGAGAGAGAGAGAGAGAGAGAGAGAGAGAGGCGCTTAGGTAAGCCCTGAGCATTTACAAAATCCTATCTTGTCCTAAGCACAGAGCTCCCTCCACATGGCCTCCAGCACTCATCACGCATTATCGTGGGCGTGCTTAGCCTAAGGTAGCCTATGGGCTCATGGTGTTGGCCCTGCAGCTGAAGGACAGTGAGGTGGCCTAAGTGTGCTCCATAGCAGCCAGGTGTCTGCACCCACAGCCCTGGAAACAAGCACAGGGTCATTGTAGTGGGCAATTCCTGGGTTTCAAGTACCCCGATCATGGTTGAAGGAGAGGACATGGGGTCTATGTGGCACATACACTTGGCCCCAGAGACCCTTGTCCCATTGGGAGGGCACAACAGAGGACAGTCAGCGTGACACTCTCTAAAGCCTGGGCCTGGGGCAGAGCCTGTCCTGTGTTGGTTTAAGCAGGATGATTCAATTCTAATCTCTAACTTCCTAAACACATATTTCCTAGAAATATTCTCTAGGATCACAGACAAGGGAATTCCCTTTTTCTCTCTCTTCCTCCCCCCCACCAAACCCCTTTGAAATAAACACTACCTTACAATATTAGTGATTTTTAGGGTACTTACTAGGACTTACGTATAGTTTCCTGAATGTAGGAACAATGCCCTATACCTTTTTATAGACTTTCTCATTACTGATACAGTCCCAAGCACATTAGCAGGCATAAAAATACATGTTAATGAAAGTTGACTTTAGAACTCAATTCCAAAATTGTCTAGAATATTTTTTCCTATAATGTGTAAAATGTGGGCCATATGCATGCATCCCAACTGCAATGGTTGGTTAGTATGCTCACTCTTATTTCCCTGGAATCAGCTCCCTGGAAGGCCTATTCCCGATGCACCATGTGACTCTGCTTGTCTATTTTCCCCATCAAGATTCACACAGTTATCAGGCACTTTATGAGCATTTGAAACTGGATGATTTCAGTTGCGCAACAGTCCCAAATACACGAGTTTATGTAAGCAATAAGAGGAGCTTACGGTTTCTATATTTTCTGGTTTCACAACAAAGTATCCTGGTTTCAATGAATAATTTTTGGTTTTTAGCAAATTGGTCTTTTACTTAAAGCTTCTTTATACATAAAACTCTAGAGAACTGTTTGTGGGAAGAGAAATGTGCCAGAAAACGCAACCATAAAAATGAAAAAAGAAAAAAAAAGCAGCATGCTGATAGGAAAAGGTTGAATATCTGACTGAAAAACACAAATAAAATAAAAAAATTCAAAGTAAAAAGCTCTGTATTTTGGACACTAGCAAACCGGTGACTGCCTATCACCAACATATAAGTTCTGTTTTGTTTGTTTTTTCTTTATAGGTACAGGATCTCAAGGCACTGAGGCAATTTCGCCCTTTACAAAGTAGAATTAGCTTTCCATCCCCCTCCCCCTCCCCGCATTAACCATCTCCCCAGCGGCTACACACAGAACCATTTCTATTTACATTAAAAATGATTTGGCCTATGTACACTGCATTGTTTGACAGGAAAGATGGATGTTCGCTTATAATTAAGTTTCAGCATAAATGACATCATTCAGGAAGATAAGAGTTCCCTTATTCCCTCTCTGCTGGTTTTCTCCTAGGATACTGTGGGTTGCATGCAGACTGATGATTTTTTCTAGGCTTTCTCATTAACAGACAGTTCGCAGCAACTGACAATCTGAAGAAAATGTGTTCTGTTAATTCATCAGCTATCTCTTGGTTCTTTGCTTTTGGACAAAAAGGAGACACGCTAAGTTTGGTCTGCAGGCCAGCAGCAGAGGTGCCACCTGGAAGTCTACTAGAAATGGAGGACCTTCTGGTCCCTCGCACCTGTGGGATCAAATATGTACTTAAAAGCATCCCCAGGTGATTTTTCTGCATGTGACAGTTTGAGAAATGCTGGTGTAAGAGACATAAATATGTACAGCTTTGTGGATAAGATACATGGTTTGTTTGTTTGTTTGTTTTCTGCCTTTATACATCAGGCTTTGAGAATGAGGCTTTCAAGCTTTATATATTCCTACTAGAGGCTCGGTGCACGAAATTCATGCAATTGGGCTGGGAGTCCGTCAACCTGGCCTGCACCTTCTTGCAGTCTGGGAGCCCTGGGGGCATGTCCGACTGATGGCCTGCAAGGAGGGGGCCTAAGCCATCAGTCCATCAGTCGGACATCCTTAGCACTGCCGCAGAGGTGGGAGAGGCTCCCGCCACTGCCTCTGCGCTTGCCAGCCGTGACCCAGCTTCTGGCTGAACGGCGCTCCCCCTGTAGGAGTGCACTGACCACCAGGCGGCAGCTCTTGTGTTGAGCGTCTGCCCCCTAGTGGTCAGTGCACGTCATAGCAACTGGTCATTACACCATTCAGTCAATTTGCATATTAGCCTTTTATTATATAGGATCCCCCTATTATAGTAGAAAAGCTAAAAAATTATGTTTTGTCTCCTATAATTCTCACATCACTCTGTATGCATATCCTAATCTTCCCAACCAAATTAGAGAGCAGCAATCATACTAAAATAAGTCATTCCACCTTTATTGTGTGCTAAATAAATTTAAGACATTATACGAGATATTAAGAAGATGGTGTTACAGAGATGTATAATGTATCATCCCCGCCAACAATAAGTATTGGTTTGTTTGTTGTTTACTTGTTCTTGTCCTTCATCATCACTAGATTGTAAACTCCAACAAAGCATGGATCATGTTGTTCACTGTTGTACCTGCCCCACTTCCACAACACTAGCACATAGTAGATGTTCAATAAATATGTGTTTAATAGATTAATTACTTTATAATATAGTAAGAAAAGTAGAATACATATACAAATATCTAAAAGCCTGGCATACGTAATAAGTGCCATATGACCACATTGTTCAGACATTTCTTCCACTTCTATAAAACTGATCTGCCTAAGAACAAACTGAACCAATTCTTTACAAACTTGTCCCCCCCCACACACACACAAACAAAAAAAAAAAAAACAGAAGAGGAAGAAACACTTCTTCTAACTCATTCTATGAAGCATATTTTTGTGATAGAGAATTATGATTGAATAATCAATAAAAGGCTATAAGTCATAAAATAGTAACAATATAAAATTCCAACTGTTAAAGAAGAGCTTACTCATGTATTTTTAAATAAATTTACATTTTATTATGGTTTAGAGAGAATAAAACCTTTAAAATAAAAACTTTTTTTACTATGCAAAGCCCCAAACATAAATAGCCTTGCTAGCCTGAGACAAAGGCTTATGTAGTTTCGAAATTATCATGTTACTGTTATGTCTTTTGTATGTTTTAAAATTATCATAAGGTATTTTTAATATATATTTTATTGATTTTTTTACAGAAAGGAAGGGAGAGGGATAAAGAGTTAGAAACATCGATGAGAGAGAAACATGGATCAGCTGCCTCTTGCACACCTCCTACTGGGGATGTGCCCACAACCAAGGTACATGCCCTTGACGGGAATCGAACCTGGGACCTTTCAGTCTGCAGGCTGACGCTCTATCCACTGAGCCAAACCGGTTAAGGCTATCATATGGCCTTGATGCATGCAATTTCTTTTAGAAAGTGCTCCTAAGGATCAGGAGAGGGAGACCAAAAAAAGTGTGACAAGGAAGAGAGGGAAGACCCATCTAAGGGTATGTTATCAAATTGGTTACACTGGGGGTTGCACTAGGAACCCTCTGAGTGACCATGGATGTACCTCAGAATTGTTCAGCAGCTTCTGCCCAGCTTTAGTAAAGGAGGTCCCAGAGAGTGTTAACTTCCTCACACTTTCAAGTTTGTTTGTGCATCACAAGGACGTCAGAGGTTCCTACCGATGTACCAGGTGGCAGGAGGGATACATGGTGCAGCTGAAGCCAGGTACTGCTCCAGGGGTTGCTACCACAATGGCTAGGACGGACCCCAAGTATGCGTGGTAGGCATAGGAGATGTCCAATGCGTCACCTAAAGGAAACAAAAGAGTAGAGCAAACACCAATATGCTCAGTGTCCAGCACTGACAATTATCTTGCTGTATCTATACCTCCACCCACATCCTTAACTCTCATCGAGTTTGAAAGTAAATCCCAAGGGTCATGTCATGTAGATGAACTATTGCATGTTTCCCATAATTATTTTTAACCAAGTCCCAATATTTGGTAACTTCTATCAAAATACTAGAATTTCACATTTTAGAGAAGGATACATTTTTTATTACCTACTTGGGATGCCTCTTAAACTTCCAGTTCAAATTCTATGGAACATCTCTGCATATACGTACCCAGAACACGTATAATCAGTGTAATCTTTTAATGAATTATGATGCCTTTGGGATTTTCTGGTGTCTTTTGTTGACATATATCTGACTTTTGCTTTCTGTACCAAGCCTCAAGCATCCCTCTGGAGGTACATCCAACCATTAGGGATGAGAACATGTGTTTAATCCAAGTTTAGAACCCATTAATGCTCCATAGATATAGGGTTACAAACCCATTTGAATCTTTTAGTGTTCAACTCCGTTTGTTCTTGGCAAAGCTCAGAAAACTTAATAGGGCTCAAAACATTTCTTGGACATGGACTTTAAGAAAAAGTATTTTGATGAGTAAAGGATAAATGAACCAGAACCCATATGGATCAAATTTTCCTCAAAATGCACATGGGTTTAATAATTAATGGAAAAAGTGCTTCTAGCATGCATTTTGGGTTTTATCAAACCCCAAATATTTGCAAAAAAAATAGTTTGATAGGTTCAAAGAACCCAAACTCTGATTTGATGCACCCACATTAATATCTCTTGATGTTGAATAAAAATGAGAACTATTTAGGTATAATAGAAAACAGAGGCAGAACTTGTTCAAAAATTATGTGAATGAAAAAAAAAGTAATGCTACAAAGTTCATCTTTGTTCTATTTGTTTCCTTAAGTCCTTTTTTTTTGAGAATTTCCAACAATCTTTTAACTATACTCCATCTCAGCATATTAAGAGTTTTGAAAGAAATTATTGATTGCAGTTGAAAAAGAAAAACTGAATGAAATCCTTTGAGATGCATAATATGTCATGAAATTTTCTAAGTTATTTGCAAATGTTTCTGCCAGTATCAATAAATCCCTAAAATTACAGGATAAACTGCATTAATTAAAGAATGGTACTATGTATTTAGAAGTTCCTGGAAGTTATGTTTTTGAATTCACAGTAGTACTGCTGTGTGTCTTAGCAAGATTTAATTTTACCTCTTTTCCACTAAGGAAATTACAGTCAGCTATAGGGGTATTTTTCTCAGCAGAACCCAAACATTTAAACTCCATGTACATTTAGTTGCCTATATCTCAAGGATTTCCTACAACTTTGAAGAAATTTATCTAATTTCTATTGAGTACATGAACTCTCTATAAATGTTGAATCAATCATAATTTTTTTTTAAAAAAAAGCACTGTGTTTGCTTTATGTAGGCTTGAAAGTTACTTTAGAAAATAATAGTTAATCAATTTTCAGGCAATGATCATGGAAATGAAACACAACTTTTGGCTAGATTGGAGCAGGATGCATCAGACCAATAAAATTAATTCTGAATCATCTCATCTTTTAGCTCCTTATGAAGCTATTAGATTTTTTAAAAACTATCATATGTCAGTTTAAATTCCACACAAAATAGTAACGATCTATCCTTTTTGCTTACGCCTGTACATGTATAAAAAGTCCCAGAAAGCGAATAACTTAATGTTGCATCAAAGACACTGAACTGGAAGAACTTTCTTAGCAGATAAAGTACTTTCATCATAAAAATTTAGAATTGGATGTCATTGTTGCTTTAAAATAATAAAAAGGAGAGGGAAGAAAAATTTTCTTTCACCATCTTTCTTAAGAGAAGCAGAGCATGGAGTCTGTGAAGGACCCATGCTTGGGTATTTCTCTGCCACTTTCTCTGACCTGTGGGCCAGCCAGTCAGCTATCAGAAGCCTTAAGAGGTGACTCTTCAGAAAGGATTTCCCTAAAGATAGAGGAAGAACTCCATGAATAGGGTAACGCTGTGTACTAACCAGAACCATTTGTGGAAGAGCCATCAATGGAGTTGAATGCTATCTCTACGCCAATGTTTCTTCTTCCTTATGCTCTTGCTACACACACACACACACACACACACACACACACACACACACACACACACACACACACACGCAGATTGTGAAAGGCAGGCGTGTAGGTTACCAGAAACCCAGCAAAGCCATATTAACGATATGACCCTCTCTGATTCGCGTTTATTTATATTCAGCGAAGTAGGTTACTGACAATTTGGCCATTAATTTGCTGTTTATAAATCGTATTTTCCTCGCGGAGTAACCGCAAGACTTTGACATTCACAGTCGTGTTGAAAGAAACAAGTTTATTAAAGAAGGCTAAAGAAGAAGAAAGGGAAAAAGACCGGCCCTTCACGGTTCACCAAATTACACATGTCAGCCACTGAGTAACATTCTGGACTTGGAAAAAAAAAATAGCTAAATGCCTGGTGGATGGGAAAGAGAAGGAACACGCTGCGTATAGGCAAGTCCCATGTTGAAGGGAAAGCAGACAGGCAAAGAGAAGTCTAAGTCTTCCAACCCCTGAAGAAACATAATCCGGAGTTTATATCAGATGGTTTATGGGAGTTTATTGGAATATACAACAGGGTTCATGTCGTGTGTCACAAGGTGAAGCCAGTTCGCCGGTGATTTACAAGCCGCCTGTGCCGGCGTTCCTGTAATTTATAGGACGCAGATGGTCCCGGGGTGCCCCGCTGGCTTGTAGCTGAATCGGGACCTAAGCCCCGCGTGTCATCTGCTCTGGGTACCTCAGGCTCACTTCCCCAAATTACGCACCGACATATTTTTGTTCCGAACTGGAAGATTCCAGAGGCCCCTGCCTGGTAACAAATGCGACTTAAAAATGCGCCGCTGTGGCAGACGTGGGCAAGATTTGGGTGAGGAAGAGAACCTACATTTTGATTTTTTTTTTTTTGTTTTCTGTCTGCCCAAGGGAAGGTGGTTTCAGTCTCTTACCTTCCTCGGACAATGTTCATCAATAGTTTGTCTCTATTCTATTGGTCTCACTCACACACACACACACATACACACACACACACACACACACACACAATCGAGATGTTGCCTACATTTGTTCCTGTGTCCAAACTGTATCTCTGCTACCTGCCTCTACCTCCCCCAAACCCCCTCAACAGCCTTTTCCAGGGAAAGAGGAAGGCTAAGATCTGTTCTCAATTTTGCCTGTTTCTGATAGAAAGCACCAACAAGCTTCCATCCCTAGCCACCTTTGAAACGATTACATAATTGCGTCTTTATTACAAATGCTCTTTATTACCCTCAGAGGATGTGGTTCAGAAAGATGGTGTAATAATGCGAGACGGATGTTTACAGAATCTAATGTAAATGGAATGACCTTTTTGGAAAGATTGTTTGATCAGCACTTGAATTCACAAGTTAAGGCGCACGTGTTGGTTTTGAACGCACGTTCAGTACCGTCCTTCCAAGCTGCTGGCCCTCCGTGCCCCGGCGCTAACGTACTTCACGCTGCCAGACAGCTGGCCAAGGGGCAGCCAGACAAGAAGGGACCCTTAAACTTCCATTCGTGCTGCTCACTCATCTCCCTTTGGGCCTTTTTATTGAGAAACTGAGTTGGACAATCCAGCAGTCACAAACACGTGCCTTCAAACTTGTTCCAGCCCCCCTTGTTCCCATTTCTGTGAGCGGCCAGCCCTCTCGGCCCTGGGGAGGGCAGGAAAGACAAGAAAAGACATTCCCAACGCACCACCCGTTCAGGATTCAGGACCCAACCTCTAGGACAGCGCTGCCCAAGGGAATCATCCCGAGAGCCTTGTAGGTAATTCTAAACGTTCTGGTAGCCACTCTCAACAAAGAAAAAAAGAGAAGCAAGTGAAATTAGACAGTAATACGTTTTTATGTAACCCAAGATATCCAAAATAATACCATTCGACAAATCATCAACATGAAAAGTATCCCTGAGACATTCTCCATGTTTCGTACTACGTCAAAATCTGAGGTGCATCTTCAATCAGACTAGCCAGAGTTCAAGGGCTCAGCAGGCACCTGTGGCCGGCGGGGACAGTGCTGTGGAGTGCATTTCTACCAGGTTCCTCCCATGGAGAAGCGGGTCCAGAAAACCTGAAACATGTAATAACTCTTGTGACCTTTTCCATGAGAAGCAGCCCCTCATGCATATTTTAATACATTAAAAAATATATAGGTAGGTGGTGTGTCTGCATATATTGTTTTCTTATCGAGCAAAAGGGAAGGAAAAAAAAAGTGTCCACGAGGAGAACCAGGAGGGCTGTAATGGAAATAAAATTGACAGCCTCTCAGAACTCAGGTGGCACTTTCCTTTTCCAGTTAATTATGGTTTTAATTACATGGCTTCTTGCGACTCCTTGATACCTAATAAACCAGACTCTTTGGGGCAGCCAAGTTGGTTTTGCTTGAACTGCAGGTGTAAGACTCAGCATGAAACATAAATCAACTCCTTAAACACGCTCCCGGGCTGTGTTCAAGCTTTTTCTTCCTGTTTGCTTGTAAAATCACATCTTTTCACCATTGTTGGGAGAGAAATGATTGAAGCAGCTATGAGTTGAATAATAGCTTTGTGTTTTTGACTCACTTGGCCTGGCATAAAACATTTTGCCTCAGATGAAATAGAATAGCAGAGTACAAGATGTGGGTTTCTCCCCCCCCCCACTTCTCTCTTTCAGTCTTATGAATACTATATAGTCCTAAATATTGACCATTTCATGTAAGAAAATAAATACCTGTTAGAAAAAATAAAAAGGAAGGTCCTGGAAATATATTGGGATTTCTGGTCTGAGTATTTGGAACTCATAAGATGATGGACATACGTTTATTCAAGGAAAGTGCTGTGTGAGGTCAGTCAAGTTCAAGCCCCGTAGAGGGTGGGCCAGTGGTGGCATGGGGGCTCAGCTGCAATAGGAAACAGGGAGGGAGAGAAGCATTCCCGAGGTTGCCATTGGCTGAAAATCCAGCAGCATCTGAGGGCATTATGAGCAGCTTGCAATTTAGCCTCAGCAGCAGGGAAATCTGCACTTGATCAGCCCTGCCATAAGCAGTAAACGTCACCATGGTAAGTGTGGGTTTCGCTGGAAGGTTTTGCAGTGCCTAGTGATAATTCTGCCAGTTCTCCCCCCTTCCCTCCTCCATCCATAAAGAGAAAGTGCAACATATGGTATTTGCATGTTATCACAAAATATGAGATACTGGGTGAAATAAATTACGTGTGAAGGGGGTTTAGCCCATAATTTCTAGTAATTTCAAAAACATGAAAATGGCTTTTGAAGTAGGAGAGAGGGCCTTTCTCCTTGGGGAAAACTTCAAAACACATCACACACTATATAAACACAAATGCGTTTACCTTGCCTGGGCCTCCTTTTTTTTTTTTTTTCCTTCTTGGAATCCTGGCTAATTGTCAATGATGTCTGTGTTCTAACAAGAGGTTTCTTTTTTCAGACCTGAATTATTTGACTTCAACTCTTTAATAGTGAAGTTTTGTTGTGAGTAGGAAAGTTTGTGGGAGAGGGTGCGTGGGGGAGAGTCAGTGAGGGGGAAAGGTTGCTGCATATGAATCATGGTCTTTTTATGAAAGAAGATTCCAAGTTGGTTCATGATCTATTGCTCCTCCCAAGCTCTCATCAATAACGTTGATGTCTTTCTTGCTCCAAGAACTCTCTTGCTCTGCTTCTCCCATTAACATTTGGAGCCCTCTGCTCATGCCTGGAGATGTCAAGGATCAAACTTATACGCCCAGGTTTGAAGATATGATGCAACCCTTAGGAAACCCACTTTTCTGGCTTCTACATGTCACCTGGCCATTGTTAAATTTTGAAAAATGTGTCCAGGATGTGTGTTTAGGTATCTACAAACTTTAAGCAGACAGGTACTTTGCTTTTATATTAAGCAATGAAGAAGTGGAAACTGGCATTCATGGGTGCTATTGTAACCACAGCCACCGGAGGTATTGGATATAAGTGTTCTGTTTATTCTTTATTTCAGTGCTCCTGGCTGGACAGAAACTCTAAGGAGATTATTTAGCATTCCATTCCAAAGGCAGTGGGAGGCCCTAGCTGGTTTGGCTCAGTGAATAGAGCATCAGCCTGTGGACTGAAGGTTCCCAGGTTCCATTCAGGTCAAGGGCACATGCCGGGTTGCTGGCTCCATCCCAAGTGGGGGCGTGCAGGAGGCAGCCGATCAATGATTCTCTCTCATCATTGATGTTTCTATCTCTCTTTCCCTCTCCCTTCCTCTCTGAAATCAATAAAAAATCTATTTTTAAAAAAGAAGAAGAAGAAGAAAAAGACAAATGTGGTGGGGGGATGGGAAGAGGAAATTGATCATCAAGAAAAATTTAACATAGTAATCACTAGCAACAGCATGGTCCTTGAGAGCTGAGAAAGCATTTTCACAGGTCTTTGTTTCAGTTAATCTGCAGAACAATCTCCTGTGATAAACATTATCTTTATTTTTCAGTGGAGGAAACTGAGGCTCAGAGAAATGAAGATAGCAATGCTACGAGATAACACACCCTTGATTGCTACCCAAGTTAATGACAGTTTCTAAACATCAATTAGTGAAAATATATGACAGTTTTTAAACATCAATTAGTGAAAATATCTTTATTTCAATCAGATCCCTAATTTCCTTCCCAAGGCAACTATTACACACACACACACACACACACACACACACACACACACACAAGTAGGTGCATAATACCTTGTTCTTCTAATCATAGCTTTTTCCCCATAACCTGTAGCTTGGTGAACATCTATATGAAAGTTCTCATCACATATAAGTCTACATCATTCTTTTTAATTTTACACATACAATGTATTTTACCATTTCCCCTTTCATGGGCATTTAAGTTGCTTCTAGGAATTTGTCATTGTAAACAATGTTGAAATGGATATTCATGTACATGACAGCAGTCGTTCATTTTCTTACAAGATTCCATTGTGGGTAGCAGTATCATGGGTTTCTACTGGTGCTTTCAATGATGGAAAAGCACTAGGCAGAGGAGGAAGTTCCAGGTTACCAGCTGTGCAACTTTGCAGAAATCCCTCGCACTCTCTGACACTCAACTTTCCCAGATGTAAAATTAGAAAATGACATTGCAGGAGCCCTGGCCAGTGTGGTTCAGTTGGTTGAATGTTGTCCTGTGCACCCAAAAGGTCATGGGTTCAATTCCAGGTCAGGACACATGCTTGGGTTGCAAGTTTGATCCCTGGTTGGAGTGCATGCAGTAAGCAACCAGTCAATGTTTCTCTCTCACATTGATGTTTCTCTCTCTCTCTCTCTCTCTCTCTCTCTCTCTCTCTCTCTCTCTCTGACTATCCCTTCCTCTCTCTCTAACATCAATAAAAAACATTTTTTTAAAGTAACATTGCAGGAAGCTCTAAAGAGAGAGAGTGCTGTGTGGTGGGAAGAGGTCTGGTATAGCATTAGGAAGAGATCCAGTGTACAAAATCTGTGATAAAGCCTCTCAAAATCTAAATGATCTCTGAGTCCCCCACCTCCTCCAAAGTAGTCTACAGAAGAAATAACTTTCTCCAGTCATTGGATTTGCAGGCAGTGCCTTCAATGTCATTAACACTGCAATTGACACATGGTTGCCTCCTCATCACCTGTGCCCCTTTCTTGGGTATCCACATCTTCCCTTTATGACTTCTGCGTTTTGGGGGAAGCATGTTGGATCTTGTGACTCAGACCTAACTTCATCAATATCCTGGTCACAGTTTTAGGGTCTGGGATGAGTATAGACTAAGTTGGATCACAAAGACAGAGGGAACTCTGGGAAGAGATTTCTCACTCTTTTGAGAGGCTTCCCAGAGCGGAAAATATCTAGACCCAGGAAGTGTTTGTGGCCATCTCCTAACCACAGAGAGATGCCAATCTTGGGATAAAATTAACGCCAGAAAGGAAGGATGAGAGAAGGAAGTTTACATGAGCCTTGGTGATATTACTAAACCACTGAAACAAACCAACCCCAAGGCCTGCCTAACTTTGCTTTCTATTTATGTGAGCCAATAAGTCCTTTTATGGTTTCAGGCCTCATGGTTATGTTTGAATTAGATTTTTCTGTAACTTGAAATTGAAGACATATTAAGAGGCACAGAATTAGATATCAGAATTGATACTCATGTAAATAAATAGTCTATTGATGTTTATTGAGTGCAGGCTAGATACTAAGTATTTTATAAACATTATCCCTTTAATTATCATTGCAACCCAGCAAAATAGATATTACCATGCACATCTAGCAGATGAGAAAACAGTTCAGAAATTTTAAGTAACTGTTCGGGTTATGCAGCTAATTACCAAGGGAGGTAGAATTGCATGGTTCCAAAGCTCTGCCTTAAAACTACATTCCTCCTCTAGCCACGACTGG
This sequence comes from Eptesicus fuscus, assembly GCF_027574615.1. Lineage (NCBI taxonomy): Eukaryota > Metazoa > Chordata > Mammalia > Chiroptera > Vespertilionidae > Eptesicus > Eptesicus fuscus. Next base: position 39,515,538 of record NC_072488.1, on the reverse strand, counting down.
TATGTATGTGTTTATTCAGTACCATCACCCTAAGCCACGTTGTGAAGAATGAGGTTTGTCTCTAGTGTCCTGCCCTGTCTGCACCCTCCTCCCACAGAGAGACTCGGGGCCCTAGACACCGAAAGTAAAAGAACTGGCTCCTACTGGACAGCCATGTCCCTACTCTCTGAACTTCCTATAGTTGCACACTTACTGGATTGTGCCCATTCTTTCACCGCCAGATACCTATTCCAGTACACATATTAGTGGGTAAGTATTTTGTCATGATGTATTCTTCCTAAGAGCATATTTGCACTTCACCAGAAACCTTTGAAGTCTTCACCCAAAGGAGAGACTAATGGAGACCACTGCAGGTACCAGTACATTGGAAGCTGAGTGGATGTGATTTTCAAGTAGTTCTCTTTGGGTGATGGCATTTATCACTGACAAGATTATAAGACCATCAAGCTCACATTTTATTAATTAAAAATTGATAAGCCTACTCAAAGTCTAGTAAGAGTCAAGAAGAAAATAGCTAATCTCAAAAGATAAGAAATAATTACTAAGAGAATAATATTTTTATCAACAAAATGTCAGAAGGAATGAACCCTTCTGTGGGCATGAATATGCCATACTGTTTATAAACATGCACACACTCCCACACACACACACATACACACTCACACACATGTATCCTTTATAATAATACCAGCAACTTTTTCCCCCTGTTTACCTATTAATTTATAGACATAATTCAGATTAGCCTTTGCTATCCATTCCTTTGTTTTCATCATTTTACAGCTTACATACTTTTAGATTCAGTTTTTTCATATAACATTGTTCTCATTATTGTGTTTTGTTTACATAAGCCAAAGGAAGGAAGAAGAGTGAGGGAGGGAGGGGGAAGGGAAGAATAGAAAGGAAGAAGGGGAGAAAATCTAGTTAACATAAAAAATAAATTGTTTAAACAGATTTTCAGAATAAAAATGAAAGCTGCACTTACATTTATTTTTTTTCTGCCACAATTTATACTACATTGTTTTATTATGTTGATTACTAGGAAGAAATAAAGGACTCACTGATAATTAATTAATTGTGCAATTAAAATCACACACCTGAATCTTCAACAAATGTTTAAATCATTTTTAAGAGAATTAGTATGTAGTTGTTTTCCCAGATGTTCCAAAGGCAAACAGATGTGTTAATTAGCATACTTTAAGACTTGAACTATACTTAAGTCTCTCCCTTATAATTTTTCCTTTTATTTCCGACTCTAAATTCCTTGGGTTAAAAAAAAATTAAAGGTCAAAACCTGGGTTGGCACCAACAATTAACATCAGAATGAAGTCAAAACATGCTTCGTGAGTCAATAATTAAATTTACACTACAAATAGGCTACATATTATTTGCATGAATTGGTAAAATCTATCAGAGTAAAAAGGAGAATAGAAACAACATACAACAACAAAAATTTCCCAAAACAACTTTAACATGTAGTAACCTCCCAATGCCTCTGTGGAAAAGTGCTCTTGATCATTCATTCCCATTTGCAATGATGAGAACTGGGGCTAAGATATGGCTTACGTTTCCACAGTGAGTCCTAAAAGTAGGCAATCTTGGCATTAAAAACTCCAAAGCCCATGCTCTTTTCACCAAACTATCCTTTCTCCCAGGAAGTAAGGATTTTGATAAGTCAGAAAAGAACTTACGAAAGAGATGTCAAGGAAGACAGGCGAGAACGGTCTTATGCAGTGGAAAGAGTCTGTAAGAAATTATTTGATGAGCCTACAGAAACCCAGTGAACATGTGTTTAGAGTAACATGGGAAGGATGAAAAGCTTTGAAATAAAGATTTATTTTCTGGCTAGACAAACTGAAACTGCCCCACATTAGCAAACCGTATTTGGTGGCGTGATGGAGTGACGGGAAGTCTGGCAGAAGGCAATGTGCTTGGCAGAGTTCTGAAGAGCATTGATGTGCTGGGAACCCAGAGAGGGGCAGGAGGCTGCTGGTTGACTTACAGCCGCGCAGAAAGGGCTGTTTCCTTCCAATCTTATTCCATAAAGAGGAAGATGACTATGTTGTTATCAGAACAGAAGTGGCATAACAATTGTTAGGCATGAGAAAACAATCTAAATAAAAGGCCAGTGGCCTCAACTACTTTTTTTACTTGGTCACACAGGTCCATGGCCTCTGGAACACCTCAAGAAAGAAAAGAGCCACACTTACCAAGAAAAATAAATCACGGTGCGAGCTCGAGCTAGACACTCTTCTACCAGAACTTATACCAGAACTGCAGCACAAGGGAGGTCGGTGAATTGATGAAGGCTTCCAGGTGACTTCCTTCCCCGTGAATCCAAAATCTCAGTCCACATTTGTTTACACATCAACAAACTCATACAAACTACACATATATGCAAAATGCTCAAAGCTGTGACTCCTACTGTCTTATACTTCAAAAGAACACAGGAGTCGTGGAAAATCCAATAAGAAGATCTACAGGGGGAAAATAGCATTCAATGGAAGAAGACTTTCTTTCAAATATTTGTAAATGACTCGCAGATATTTCCTCCATCCATGCAACTCACCTCCCTGCAAAGAAAAAAATGGTCCATTTTGACAGATATAATTATCAATTGTTTCTTTGTTTTTTAATTTTCACTCGGGAATATATTTTTATTGATTTTTAGAGAGAGAGGAAAGGAGGGAGGGAGGAAGAGAAACATCTATGTGAGAGAGAAACATCTATCAGTTGCCTCCCATTTGCCTCCCATACCCATCCCAACTGGGGGATCAAACCTGCAACCTCGGTATGTGCCCTGTCTAGGAATCAAACCCAAAACCTGTTGGTGTATGGGACAATGCTCTAACCAACTGAACCATCCAACCAGGGCAATTATCAGTTTTAAAATGGAAATCAGCATCATCTGGCCAAAGTCACAGAGGAGTTAATGGGCAAAGAAAGTATTAGAAAAGGCGACCCATGTCTTCTGAATCTTCTGCCGGGACTTCAGCCAGTACCACACTCAGCCTGTCAGCAAGAAAAAGTAAAGCCCAGAGAGAGGTGGACCCCACTTGCAGAAATGGAATTCCAAGTGTACCCCCAGACAAGTGGCAGCATTGAACAGAACACAGACAACCAGTCGCACAGAGCTGGCATTTGATTTGCATGTCCAATGCATCTGACCATTTCTCTTTGTCAAGGTAATTTGGAAGTCCGGAACTTGATTTATGAATTAAACTTCATTGCCTGGTGGTGACTACCATCGGCAGCAATATTCTATAAAAATGCCTCTCACCCCTCTCCTCTGAAGACCTCCAGTTTGCAGGATATATAGCACTTTGGTTTAGAGGCAGCAAATTCCATTTTGGGCAAAGTTACCCCTAGGCCAACGGTGAGTTCCAGTTTAAAATGTCACAAAATCCATCTCTTTTTGTATGATCAGAAACCCATAATACCATTGGGAGTGGAGATGGCAGGTAACCTTTTATAGAAGAGATTATGAATAGGTATCGGCCTTCCTTTATAAAAGAAATTCATTCTATTAGAACAATTACACAAAGACCAATGGAGTGAGACTTGAAATCTTTTGAGAACATACAGATAAAGAAAGCCAGATAACTGGAGATTTTGCTGCTATGAATAGCCATAATATTGCTGCTGAAGAGTAAGGATCGTATTTACAGTAAAGAAAAGAAGAGAAAGATCTAAGGCATTTTGGCAAGCGTTGGTAACAGTTATTTGAAAAAGCTAAAAATGCCTGGAACATTTAAGAGAATTAAAAGGATTTTGTCAGACTAAAGGGAGACACAGCTCCATAGTTGGAGTTGGAGTTGAGGATCTGCAAGTTGGGGGAGCAGAGCAGCCTTGATGGGGAGCCCAGAAGCTGCCTCTCCAAGTTCCCCCTCTGACGACTTTCTTCAGGCCTTTGAGGGAGGACTCATTGGCAATGTGACCTACTGGGCAGTCCCATCTACCTGCTGCTTAGAAATAGTCTCAGATCTGGAGCGAATGTGGAAAGGAGGGAGGCAGCTATGAGCAGTGGATGCAGACTTCTGGGACAAACCTAAGTGACTTGGGGTGGAGAAAGGGAAGGAAGAAAATGGATGCTTCCTCCTCCTGAACTGGGTCTCTCCTTGAACCAGGGCGACACAGGGTGTGCCTGCGCAGTTAGGGCACCAAGCTCGATGGACTGCTCTGTTGCCACCATCTTGAAATCCTTAACCATTTTTTAACATGGGTCCCATATTTCCACTGGCACTGAGCCCCACAAATCGCGCAACCAATCCTGCTGTCCTGACAGAGCAGCATTTGGTGACTGGGCCCCATGACAACATCCAAAGCTACGGAAGTCCAACACCTGACTTGCCAGGCGACACAGAGCAATGCGGAGAAAGTCGAGGTAGGTTATTCTATTGACAATGCGAGAAATTCACTGAGATGGGATATTTTTCTTCTCAGTTTTGCTTGACTAAGCATTTATTTTTCTATTCTTTACTGGCATTGTATCACTTTAAAAAGTCATTTGGGCTGTCATTTGACCTGGTGACGAGACAGAATTTTGCTGTCTCCAGGCCAACAAGAGGGAAAATGCACCATCAACCCAACTCAACTCAATAGGCATAATCTTCCTGGGAGGGAAATCTCCCATAGGCCCCGTGGTGACTATTTTAGAAGGTGCCTAATGGTTTCCATTGAGTTGGAGAAAAACTGGTTGGCTACCAGGCCGGGGTGCAAGTTTCACAGTGAAGAAAGTATTTGAGAAATTGGTCTGGAGACGCTGAAGGCGAGCTCATTCCTGGATTGCTTTAGACTCAGATTCTATTTAATTCAGGATGCTCATCTCCGCAACCTTCAGTAATGTCCTCACCAAAGAGCACGCTGCTCTGCAGCACAGGAGGTCCCCACTCAAATATTACATTTCAATAAATAAGTGATATACTAGTAATTCAGAATAATCTTTTCATATCCCAAATCCAGCACTGAAATTAAACAAGCCAGTACATAGTCCAGGGACAATAACTGAAGGGGAGGGGGCTTGAGGAAACAGATGAAAACAATATAAGGACATGCAAAACTATTACCTTGGGATAGATAAAAGAATTTCTAAATTATAGCTTTTGGTAATGTTTAAGTTGAGAGTCGTCTAGTAATCTCAGAGCAAATTGTACGGAGGGGCATTTGTTCTTTGTAAAGGAAAATAGATTAGAAGAGAAAAAAAAAAGAGTTGCTAAGCCCACCACCAGAAAACAAATCTTCAGAGACGGTTCCAGCCTTTGAACAATATATAAAACCTATCACCACAGGGCTTCAAAGGGAGGACACTGAGCCAAGGCCTGCCTGTTGACTGTTAGAGCTGGAAGGGAACCTAGAAATCACTCGTTTTATAAACTCTTATTTTTCTGGGAGGAGAGGTCCTCGGTGGAAAGATACCTCTTGCTAAAGTCCTCCATGCACAACAGGAAGTGAAGGGGAGTGAGGAGGCCTATGAGGTCAGCACCATCATGGCTCCCCTCCCTAAATGGCCATGCATCTGATCAAAGGCCCAGAAGGCCCAGAGAGGTTGGGCCCTGGCCCAGGTCACACAGCTCACTAGAGGTCAAACCCAGCTTAGTTTTTCCTGACAGGAGGGGGCAGGAGTACACAGGGCACCCAGTCCCAGCCAAGCAGGGGCAGGCTGCCATCTTGCCCTCAGCCTGAACACCCTGAGGCCACACTGTGCCAAGGTCTAAGATGGCCCATCCTTGCTCCACGAAGCCCTGGGGATCCAGAGTGAAGACTCCCAGGAATGCAGGTGCACAAACTGATGGAGACAGTCCTTGGAGATCACCTCAGCTTCTGTGTCCCGGGTCACTGCAGTCAGGAGCCAGGAAATCTCTGAACTGGACCTTCTGATGATCACCTATAACCCCAAACACCACATGCGCGTACACACACACACACACACACACACACACACACTCACTGTGTTTTGAGTGACCAGAACCTTCTTTACTGAGGAAATACTCCATGAAAATGTGATTTTCATCTTATTTTGAAAACCAAATGCTCATGGATCTGTGGATGTGAGCAGCAGTATTTCTCAAACTGGAGTATGCATTAGAGTCCCTGGACCCCTTCCCTAGAGATTCTGATTCTGCCAGCCTTGGGCAGTGCCTGAGAATGTGCATTTTGGACAAATTCCCAAGTGATGCTGATGCTTCCATGTGGATCCAGGGACCTTGGACAAACCTTTGCTGTAAACCAGTGATGGCGAACCTATGACACGCGTGTCAGCACTGACACGCGTAGCCATTTCTGATGACACGCGGCTGCATGCCGAGGATGAAACATTTGCTGCTCCTGAGGATGAAACATTTGCGACTAGAGTCTTGGAGTTAGTTTTTTCCTCAAAGTGACACACTACCCAAGTTATGCTCAGCTTTTTGGCGAAGTTTGACACACCAAGCTCAAAAGGTTGCCCATCACTGCTGTAAACTGTGTCTGAGGGAACCTTGGCTCCACCACGATTCCATGCTTCACCGTGCCGCAGGGCGGAGCACCCCTTGCAAAAAGATGACGTCTGTCATCTCAGTGCTTTGGGCGAATTTTCTAGAATCATTTTTGACATGAACGATCAAGAACAGGGCTTGTCAATCCCCTCAGCCTCTGCCTTCCTGTGATACCTTCTGCTCAGGTTCTTGTCCTCTGCCCTGCATGAAGATCTGCACAGGAGACTGGTGTCAGGGCGCCGCTGCCTCTCACAGAGAACTGAGTAAAGCCGCTGGGCATGACACGGTGGCTGTACCGACACTGGCAAAACCAAGCATGTTGACAGGATAATTCAAGGAGAAAAAGGGGAGAAGAGGGAAAGGGAATAGAATTGTCTCAAAATTTTCAGATCAAATCTCAGATTCAGGCCCATGTCCCTTGGCCAAGAAGGGGGCAGTATATTTTTTTACTGGAAGAGAAAAACTAAAAACAAAATCCTCTTCTTTAGAAATTCTAAAGCTGGTGTTCATTAACATTTAAAGAGCCAGTGCTTTTTTTTTATATTTCAATAACTCTTTTATTCTTTTGGATGAATTTAACAGATTTCTCCTTCCAATTATGTTTCCTATGAAAATAAGATAATTGACTTCAGAGAAATGTTATTTACAAATTAGGTTATAGTCTCATTTGAATCTTAATTTCTTGCTTAGTTCTGGTCAAAAAATCCTGTGAGCTATGCATTTTAATTTATAATTAAATAACCAAGTAATAATAGGACATTGCAAATATGCTGGTCACACAAAATGAGTATTTTACAAAGAAATGCATAGGGACAAAGCACTTCGGAGAAAATAGAGAAATACAGGTTAATTTAAAGTTGAAATTTGGTTCTTCATTTGCCATTATTACACTTTTAACTCAATTCTGTAATTGTCTAGTTATGTGCTAGGCACTATGGGAAAACTAATAAATTAATTAGACATGAAAGAACCACACAAATGTTAAAAAGTGAAAAAAATACATTATAGTAATGATTTAGCAGAAGCTTAAGATAATGTCACTGCCCTCAAAATAGTCTGAAGTACCACTAGCACCCAGCCATCAGAGTCAGCGTTCTCATAACATGAGAATCTTTTCTATAGCACCACTGACAAGGGCCATCAGAGCTATTTGAACTATTTCAGATGCTTAAAGCATCTCAAAATAGTCCACACTTATGGGACAGAATGAATAAGCCCTCTATTGTCCTATGGGAACCCATCAGAAACATGACAATGGCTTTCTTGGCCACCACTCTAATTTCTCAGTTGCAGATTCAACACTCCCAGTTATGTTAGTAAGGTTCTCCAGAGAAACAGAACCAATAGAATATTTTAGAGGGAGAGGGAGAGGAAAAGGGAGAGGGCGAGGGGAAGGGGAAGGGGGAGGGGAGGGGGAGGGAGAGATTGAAAGATCAATTGGTTTGCACAATTGTAGGGACTAGCAAGTCTGAAATCTATCAGGTCAGCTGGCAGTCTAGAAATTCAGGTAAGAGTTCATGTTGCAAACTTAAGAATTTCTTCTTAAAAAAACTCAATCTTTTTCCTAAGGCCTTCAAATGATTGGATGAGGTCCACCCACCTTATGGAGGACAATCTGCTTCATGCAGAGTATTCTGATTTCAATGTTAATCACATCTAAAAAGTACCTCTGCAGCAGCTTCTACACTGGTGTTTGACCAAACATCTGGGCACCACCACCTAGCCAACTTGACACATAAAATTAACCATCACACCAGTCTTTTTACCCAATTGGTTCCACGGGTCAATTAGCATCTGGCCAGTGTTAAGAGCCAGGGCTTCATGCCCTGGCTCCAGGTTTTTCTGAGGAGATTTAGACTCACACTGGTTTGCCTGATTGATGAATTCAGGGGACATCACTGAACACGGGTAGCTAAGTCCACACAGGACCCTCCACTTCAGAACTGCTTGCTTTCGGAGCGCGATTTTCTTCCTGTGGTGAGTTTACTGGGCAGACTCAGCCCTTTCCAGGCAGAAGCCTGTGGTTCTGGCAGCTACACATAGTGCTTGGGTTGGGGGTATGGGATTCGCAAGTCTGTTTAACCACAGCTCAAGTTTCCTCTGAAAAAGCTGATATTAGATTTCTATGTGTCTGACTGCTTTACATGCTCCTCAGTTGATTGAGCAATCTGAGAAGATGAGGATGTGATGAATTGTCACCTCTGCATACCGGCCTCCTCTCTCAGTATGTGCTCCAGTTTGCCCATGACCATATTAAAACTAGTGGCCTGGTGCAAGAAATTCATGCATGGGGGATGGGGAGGTCCCTCAACTTGGCCTGCACCCTCTCACAATCTGGAACCCCTCAGGGAATGTCCGACTGCCAGTTTAGGCTCGATCCCACAGGGATCCCTGCAGGATTGGGCCTAAACTGGCAGTCAGACATCCCTCTCACAATCTGGGACTGCTGACTCCTAACCGCTGGCTGCCTGCCTGCCTGATCACCCCTAACCACTCTGCCTGCCTGCCCGATTGCTCCTAACCACTTGCTAGCCTGCCTGATCGTCCCTAACCACTCTGCCTGCCTGCCTGATCACCCCTAACCACTCTGCCTGCTTGCCTGATCACAACTAACCACTCACCTGCCTGCCTGATCGCCCCTAACCACTCTGCCTGCCTGATCACCCCTAACTGCTTGCCTGCCTGCCTGATTGCCCCTAACCTCTTGTCTGCCTTCCTGATTGCCCCTAACCACCTCTGCCTTGGCCCCCACCACCGCAGCTTCATCCGGAAGGATGTCTGGAATGATTTCCAGAAGGTCGTTCAGCTGTCTGGTCTAATTAGCATATTACACTTTTATTATTATAGAAAGGCACTCAGGATGAACTCATCTTCCCCTATAATGTGACTGTGCAAAATAAACAAAGCCTCTCCTCTTTTGATCCATGACCTTTGGATGGACCTAGTCAGTGCTGTGTCCTCCATGCTGTGTGGCCTTAAGCAGGTTGTTTAACCTTGGTGAGCCTCAGTCTCCTCATTCACAAAACAGGGCTAATATCACCTACTTCATAGAGATGTTGTGGGGGTTAATTAAAGGTTATGAATTTAAAACATCTAATGAAAATGCTCAATAGATAGTAGGTATTCAATAAATAGGAATCCTAATATATAAAGAGCCAGGGTCTGTCACGACCTAAACATCCAGATGGACGACCAAACACCAGGCTGGGGTCCCAGCCCAGCGGGAGTCAGTCCTGGGTCCCGGCCACCTGCAGTGCAGCAGCTGGAGGGAGCTGTGGGCCCCGGCTGTCCACAACGCGGCAGCGGGAGGGAGCTGTGGGAACGTAGCCATGCTGCCATCGGACTGGCCTCTGGGTCCCTCCCCTTGGCCGCAGGATCCAGGGAACCAAAGCCATGCTGCCATCAGACTGGCCTCTTGGTCCCTACCCATGGCCCACAGGATCCAGGAACCGGAGCCATGCTGTGATCGGACTGGCCTCTTGGTCCCTCCCCCGCAGCCTGTAGGCCCGGGGAACCAGAGCCATGATGCAATGGGACTGGACCTTACCCAAGGGGTCCCAGATTGTGAAAGCGTGCAGGCTGGGCTGAGAGACAACCCCCACCCCACCCCCACCTCTGAGTGCACGAATTTTCGTGCACCTGGCCTCTATTTAATAATAATAATAATAATTTTAAGTCATTTCCATCACACTCTTGGCTCATTTTGAGTCCCTTTGAAACAAGTTTCTTCTCACAACTTTCATTAGTTTAATGAGTTTCTTAGTCCAAAAAGCATAATTTACACCTCATCAGTTTCAAGGCTGAATCATTTGGGTGTGTCACCTATGGAAGAAGTCCTTCTCCGGTTCAGCAGCCTCTGCATCTCACCTCACTCCCTTTCTAATTCTTATAAACCACCATGCATTATTGTCTGATTGAGGCCTGCTCTCTCCAAATTCTTTGGGAACAGTTTTCTGCCAGCTATAAACCTAATTATAATCTCTAGGTTTATGATTTCCCTAGTTATCATATGGGGAAGCTTGTCAAATGTGGACTTTATTTAGGTTATTCAGTAAGTATTTATTGACCCTGTTACCAAAGGCTCTGGGGCTGGGTGTAGGAGTTGCCACAAATGAAAGCTCCAGCCTGGCTGGTGTGGCTCAGTGGCTGAGTGTCAATTCCTGGTCAGGGCACATGGCCAGGTTATGGGCTCAGTCCCCAGGAGGGGGCATGCAGGAGGCAGCCAATCAATGATTCCCTCTCATTATTGATGTTTCTATCTCTCTCTCCATCTCCCCTCCTGTCTGATATATATATATATATATATATGAAAGTTCTAGTCCCTGTCCTTAGAAGATTCAACATGAACATGAAAATGCAGGTAAAACACAACACAGCCATTGCTGCACTTGGAAACAATGAGGGTCAGATGGGTACAGAGGAGGGTCATCTAGTCCCCCCTAGAGGTTCAGGATAGGCTTACAGGAAGAGAAGGATTTAACCACCAGAGAAAGCACAGAAGCACATTAACTTCAGAGGAAGCAATCCTGCCAAAAATAAAACATGGGGAAGAGAGAAGACAGCAACAAGACTGAGTTTGTTAGAGCCAGAGTCCTGGGTACCTATGGAGCAGTGGAACCCCCGGGCCGACCATGAAGGGTCAGGGATGCCGTGCAAATAGTTATATTACCCCATACACAAGGAAGAGCAATTGAAAGTTTTTTATGCAGGCAAATAGCATGATCCAAATGGCATTTAGAAAGATTATGGTGGTGTTGGTAGGAGGACAAAAATGTTATTTGTTCAAGAGGCTGTCCAGACCCATATATGAAGGCAAATACTAGTACATCCTGAAGAAAGCCCATAGCAGGAGATTTCCTTGTTGGAGTACTGGAATTTGAAGATGCTATAATTGGTATGAGAGTTTACAATGCTCTCACAGTAAAGAAGTAAGCTGAGTCATGGACCTAAGAGTTGGGTTAGACCTCACACCACCACCTAGACCTGGTCCCTGCTTTGATGCAGGTGTGGTTGTACAGCCGGCATAAATGACTGAGGCAGCTGAGACCTGGGAACTGAAGCAACTGCTTCTTGCAATGGAGTCTGCAGTCATGGATAGAAGCCAGGGTGTTGGCTCCTGCTACCCCGGAGACCTCTGCCCACTTCGGGCCTTTGCCATGGAAGCGGTGGCAAGTGAACAGGCAGCAAATTGGACAACTGGTTTCTCACTTGAGCTCTCTCAGAAAAAATATATATACTAGCATATATATTTGGTTTCTTTATGCACAGTCCTGTCAACAATGACCTTGACACAAAATTTTTCTTTTCTTTTCCACTTAAAAATAATAGCAATCTGAGATACGTAATCCTCTGTACTCTGGGAAAAAAAATTAAAGAGGTTGGTTTTAAGAGAAGGATTTTAAGAGTTTGCATGTATTTTCTTATAGCTGTCTAAAGGTCTTCTCAGGTGCTATGGCTAATTCTAGAGTGACAGGAAACACAAAGGCACTAATATCCAAAGGAATGAGCCTTGAGCCATTTTCTGGCCCTAACATATTATAACATTCTAACTAAAAAAAAAAAAAAGAAGAGAGAGAGAGAGATCAGATTTGGCCAACAGACAAGCAAGGGAAGCATTCTTGTTTGAAAGGAGGAATCTAAGATGAGAATGAGTGTGAAAGACTAAAACTGTAGAGATGGACAAAGGTGTTCTCTTGTCAAAAACAAAAGATGAGACCAAGTATAACAATGGGCAGGTGTTTTATTTTACTGTTTAATAATTACAGCTAATATTTATATTGCACTTAGGTGCCAATCACTGTTTTCAGAACTTAAAACACTCATTAACTCCAGGGATTCTCACAGCAACCCAATGAGACGGATACTATCACTGTCCCCACTTGATGGGTGAGAAAACTGAGGCAATTCGTCCACCATCACATAACTAGAAACTGAACCCAGGGAATTTGGCTTTTAGCATCACACTAGGAGGAATTGCATTTAGCTGTATTTTGTTCTTGTTGATTTTATTAATAACAGATTCAAATGGGAATTTAGAATCATTTGTTCTGAGTTGGAAACACATGCCTTATCCTTAATTCACACCTTGGAAAATTTTACTTTTAACTTTTTGGTTGTGCTTCCTTGTGAGCCAAAATACAATTTGAAGCTATAAAGTAAGTATGACTACTGGCTGATAGATTTAAACAACTGCTTAACTTGGACAAACTCAGAACAAATTAAGGCTGAAGTAACTTTCTTATAAAAATTTTACTTATTTTATATGTAAGAATTTGTTTTTGTTCTTGTTGAACTCTGGCACTTAGAAATAGACATATTTATTTAGTTTGGCCTGGAGTTAGTATGTGTTGCTTGGTCTATTCTTTTTAGTTTATTGTATCTCTTAATCTTCTACACATGCAACCAGAGACCTCAGTGATGAGGGCATTGGAAACATCTAAACAAACAATAAATTCTGGCTACAAGATTCCCCATAAATGGAGTCCTTAATAAAATAATGCTTGGAAACGTGATGTTGGAATGATTAGATCTTTATGAAGTCACCAAATTATAAATTTTCAGTGCTTGCCACAACTGGCAACATTTGCTTCCTGTTGCCTGAAATATTTGTGGCCAGTATTTTGTACGTGATTAAACTAAAATAGTTCCTTGTTTTGAGAAAAAATGTGATTCAGTATTAGATGGGTCAAATAAACCTAGGAGCCATGATGTTTTCTTCCCAACCCTGAAGCTTCAACTACTTCTCATGGATCTTATTTTTTCCTTGGATTGTACAAACAGTTTAATCATTCAACAAGTGTTTATTAAGTACCCACTATGCTCTAAAGGACTGAGGAACGTACTTTAAGTCAGAAAGACAGAACCACTGTACTCATGAAGCCAAAAATCAAGAAGAACAGATGTAATAACAATAAAGCATGAAAGGCAGAAGCACAAGATACAATGGAAATGCATAGAAAGAATATAAACCTCAGAAGATATTCACCAAAATGTGGAACTGGTTCTTCTTGTATGATAAGACTTTGGTTAATTTTTTCAAATTAAAATACCTTATTTCAAGGTCTTTTCCAAGTTTAATTTAATGGACAAAAATAATTTTATAAAGGGAATTTTTTAAACAAAAAACATTTTCAGTCCATTCAAATACTAACTTTTAAGATTTTTTACTAATATCAAAAATTAATATTCATGTTTATACTGTTATGAAGCTCTATATTTTAGGCAATGACTCTAGACCTCATTCAGTCTAGCTAAGCTCTTCCTTCAATGATGCCACCATTGGCTGCCTCAGATAAACACCCTGCCCAATCTAAAACGGTCTTGGGCAACCCTCACCTCCACAGTGCACCCTTCATGGGGTCTCATCTACCTCATTCTTCCTCCTCTCAACTTCATAAGTAGAAACTAAAAAATATATAAATTATATTCATGTGAAACTTTAGAGATTCCAAGGATTTATCCTCTGATTCCCTCTCCTGAATCTCTGATGTCAACTAAACAATGAATGGATTACATTCGTTTGTATAAAAAAGATCAACAGAATTAGATCAACAAGACAGAAGAACATGATTATGTCCAAAGACCAATATGACTTAGAAGGAAACCAACCTGAAATAGTAACTAGAACCTTTGCAAATGCTCTGCTGTTGATATCTATTTGATAGAATTTTTTTTTCACAATTTGAAGGTAGAAGTTTGTGGTCCTTATCCCTTTGTAGTGCTAAAAGGAAATCAAGAATGATTTCTTTAGGTGTTAAATACATCTTCCAAATAATGAAGGTAGTGACACATGTTTATTAAAGAGAACTTACAAAGTTCAGAACAATTTTTAATGAAGAAAAACAAAATCTTGCATAATCCAACTGAGAATGCTCATTTTTACCTTTAAGTCAATGTACAGTTGGTTTTATACTGGTTGTACAGTATATCTCACTCTTTTCACTTAACATTGCATTGGTAATATATCATTGCTTTTCTTAAAAAATAGTTGTCATGGCTTTATAATAGTCTATTGAGTGGATATATTACTTATTTAACTATTCTCTTATTTCTGTATGTTTAGATGGCTTCTGTTATTTTGCTATTGTTTTTATTAATGACTTATACAGACATCTAAAGGACTCTAATAATAATAAATCAAGAGCAAATAAAAATTTGAAGGTACTGGGCACATGTTTCTATAGGTTAAGAATCAGAAGTTATCTTTGGTTTTCCATCTTTATGGTAATTTTTTACATGATCAACTTAGTAATAACTAGACTTGTTAGTGCACCAACCTTTTATGCTATCTATTTTCAAATCAATTTTTAATATTCTGCTTTACTTTAAAAATTCTTAAAGTAACTTGGAAGTTTTGCCTCTTCAATGGAATATGTATTATTTGTCTTTGCTGCATAGCATATTACCCCAAAATTTAGCTTTTGAGATTTACAATCTCACATAGTTCTGTGGGACAGACATCCAGGTGTGACTTGGTTGGGCAATTCTGATTGAGGGTCTCCTAAAAGGTAAAACCAAGTATCATATTATTAAATGATACATTTATAAGAACTAAAATGATGAAGTAAAAAAAGTATATGGTGAGCCAAAGTTCAGGAGAGCAGAAGCTTGCTGAGGGGAGGGACAGCATGCGCTCAGGAAGGCTCGCAGGGGGCTCTGAGGAACTGGCAACATTTTATTCTTTCATCTGTATTGGTGAGTACAGTGTTCGCCTTATTTTTAAAATCTGCATAAATGTTTTTATACCCTTCCTTGATATGATACATTTCACAATAAAGCAAATAAAAAAGCACATCATAGAGTCAAAATATTTCAATAATACTTTCAGCAAGAGAACTGTATTGAACACATAAGCATTCACTGTGTGACATGCATTGTGAAAAGCATGTCAAGGGATTTTTTTCATTTACTTCTCACAACAGAAAGAAGGTAATTTTTTTTCTTCTTTTCCTCATTTGCCAGATGAGAAAACTTAAACTTGTAGAAATGAAAACACGTGCCCAAGGTCACACAACCGGCGCATCACGGAGCTGGGATTTGGACCTAGACGGAAGATTCTGGAGCCATCCACCCTAACTGCTAAGTTAAAACTAGGATTTGTGCCTAGATTTAGCTCCATGTGTAAAATGATGAAATGAAAGGCTAAATTGCTTAAGTGTTGGAAACTGAATGGAGAATGAGCCAACTCACACCCCTCAAGGTTCTTCCATCTCTCTACACTGCTCCCTGATGATGAAACACCCCTCGCCTTTGTACCAGGATTCCGAACGAACAGTATGGCACATTCATTGAGCATCTACTCGACATCAGGCACTCATCCAAGTGCTGCGATGCTTTAACTCTTTGGATCCTCACAGCCACTCCCTGCGGTACATGTTACTACGATGCCCATATTACAGATGAGAGAACAGGCCCAGAGAACATTGGTTCCAACAGTTACACAGCTGGTATGTGGCAGCACCAGGGTTGAAGTCAGGCATTCTGGCTTCAGAGCCTGTGTTCATAATCACTAGGCCGGCATGGGGGGCAGTTAGGGGTGATAAAGCAGGCAGGCAGGTGAGCAGTTAGGTGCCAGTGGTCCCAGATTGTGAGAGGGATGTCTGACTGCTGGTTTAGGCCCGATCCCCAGGAAATATCATGCTTAGAGGAAGGGATAAGGAAAAAAAAACTGGCTCCTTTTCTAATAAAACCTTCCTGATGTTCTAAAGAATTTCCATTAGCGGATTTTCTTAAGGTGCCAGAAAAATGTGACATGTGACATGTGTACTAGGAAAAAACATGATGGCTTCACCTTGGAGAGAGTAAGAACATTATAATTGCACCTGAGTTTTTAATTTAATCTTGTTACAAGCTCACTGTCTTTTATTATCTTAAGCCAACAAGAGTTAATTTGATGACTTAACAACTTACAGGCATTTGATTCACATTTACTTAAAGTCATTTTTAGGAGTGATGATGATATTTTAAATATTAATCTAAATATGGGGGGGGCTCCCACTATAAGTGAGGCTCTCGCACAAAAGACATCAAGTTGAAACATACACACTCTCTACCCCCAGAAGCCCATGCCCCAGTGGTAGACAAATAATTACAGTGCATAGAATTATCATGTAATATGTTAGGTTCTAAAACAGAGGCATACACTCTAGAGGTGACCTACTCAATTTATGGTGTCCTAAAAAATAGATGACTTTTGAACTGAGCCATGAACTTCCCTAGATGGAAATAGAAAGGAAGGATATCCCTGGTAGAGGGCACAGCACAGGCAAAAGTCTGGAGTCATAAAAGTATATCACATGTGTAAATTTCTTTGCTGCCGGAGTGCAAATTGTTTAGGGGGGCATGGTGGGAAAAGACCCTGGAAACATCAGTTGGCAGAAGATTATGAAGACTTTGCCTGATTCAATGGTTATGCTTGAGGGCAATAGGGAGTGGACAGTTTTTTAAGCAGGAGAGTATCCTGTGTATTATTTATAACTAGAGGCCCGGTGCACAAAATTCGTGCATGGGGAGAGGTCCCCTCAGCCCAGCCTGCACCCTCTCCAATCTTGGACCCCCTCGGGGATGTCCGACTGGGGTTGGGCCTAAACCAGCAGTCAGACATCCCTCTCACAATCTGGAACCACTGGCACCTAACTGCTCACCTGCCTGCCTGCTTGATCACCCCTAACTGCCCCCCATGCTGGCCTACTTGCCCCCAACTGCCTCACTCCCGCTGGCCTGGTTGCCCCTTACTGTCCCCCCACCCCCGCCGGCCTGGTCGCCCCACGCAGCCTGCTGCTTGGTCATTTGGTCGCCCCTCACTAATCCCTCTGCCGGCCAGGTCGCCCCACACAGCCTGTTCAGTCATTCGTTTGGTTGTGATGTTTGCTTAGGCTTTTATATATATAGATGATAACTGGTGAAGTGAGGAGGGCTGAGTTAAGGAGGGAGAGCCTGGCTACAGAGAAACCAGCCTGAAGGCTATTTTAACAGTTCAGTTGAGCAATACCAAAAATCCGAGCTAGGCAACCTTATAAAAATAAGTGGTGTTTTAAACCCCATTGTACAGGTGAGAAAATCAAGGCACAAAGGAGTAATGTGTCCAGTGTCTCATGGCTCACACACAGAGGAGCTAGGATTCAAACCCAGGTAGTAGGACTGTAATGCCCCCTTGCACATGTCACAACACGGCCAGGCTGGCTGATGGTACGTGAGACAGGACAGAGTCGAGGCAGCTAGAAAGCCTTTAGCTTGAACCCCAGAGAGGAGTGGAGAGTGCTCCCAGGAAGCACTCTGTGGACCACAGAGGAGAAGCAGAGCAGGTGAGGGATCCAGGAGTTCAGTCTCAGACAGGTGGTCCAGGAGGTCCTAGAGCCCGGCCAGAACACTGGGGAGCTGTTGGCAATGCCAGGGCTGGTAGGCTTCAGGAGAGCTGGTGTAGACTGGAGAAAGTCAACCTGGACATGGAATGTCAGCACTAAATAGACACCATGCCATCCAGCACCCTCACCCTGAATCCGCAGAACCTGAGGCCATGAGAGGCAGCTCAGAGCGCCAGACTCATGTTCAAACTCCAGACTTAGATGTATGTTGTGGCTATGAGTTTCTTCCCTTTGCAAACCAGAGTTTTTCACTTATAAAGGGAGGCCTTAATATTTCATTCGCCACTTGTTGTAAGGATTCAAATTAATATGTATCTGAAGCACCTAGTACATTGTTCTTCAAAAGTAAGTGCTCAATAACTGGTAATAATTATTCTTTTTTTCTTTATTGATTAAGGTATTACATATGTGTCCTTATCACCCCCCATTGCCCCCCACCCCACCCCTCCACTCATGCCCTCACCACCCTGGTGTCTGTGTCCATTGGTTAGGCTTATATGCATGCATGTAAGTCCTTTGGTTGATCTCTCCCCCTTACCCCCACCCTCCCCTACCTTCCCTCTGAGGTTTGACGGTCTGATTGATGCTTCTCTGATTCTTATCATGATCATCACTTAAAGGATTTGTCCAAGGAGAGGCTAGAGTGTGGGGAAATGCTCTGGGCTGCCAGCCCAATCACTCTCTTGGCGATTTTTCTCATAAAATTATCTTACCTACATGGAATTTTCACTAATTTCTCAACCCAAGAAAAGAAGCTCTTTTGAGGAACACGAATTAACCTCTTTTAAAAAATCAGTTTTCTATCAGCCAAAAGAAAATCCTAGAGAATCAGAGTAAATCATGTACAGGCGTATGTAATTAAATATAAAATATTGGTTGAAAATACATCTAGTGCCACATTTTCCTAGCATCTTCGATGACTAAGGCAAAGTTGAGGTATGGCTCGTTGCACCTAAAGAAGAATCAGGGCAGAGGAGCGACAGGGAGTATGTCCTCAGCCACAGCCACCTCCCTCAGGACCTTTCATTGTGACAGTGTGTGTGTTCACAAGGGGCACATCTCCCAAGAGGTCTTTGAGGCATCACAGACAATTCTGAGATCTAAACACCTACAGAAAAACTTGGACTTGGGAACACTGTAGAAGCCTTGCGCTCTGGAGGATATGTAACCTTTTATTTATCACTTTGTCATTCCCAACTCCTTCAGACATATTTTTCTTTGGGATTCAATGTGGTGACTAATAACATGGTTATTTAGTCAAAGACCTTGGGTTTGAAAAATTACAGTACAGAAGAATTTCTGGTAAAATGACTCCAATTCACATCACTCACACCACACACACACACACACACACACACACACACACCACATACACCAAGTTCAAAACACAAATACACTTAAGAGTAAAAAAGGACATTGCAAATAAATGAAATTTAGTGTTTAATTTGATTGCCTCCAAGACAATATGTTCGGTAAGGATGTGAGCATAAGCAATGTGGAAAAAGTATAAAAAATAAAATAACAGGAAGCAGTGCCAACCTCATCCATTAGAAATGAGGATGGATGTTTCAAGACAGAAATATTTTTTCCTTCCCCATTAAAGGTTCTTGGCCTTTTTCGTTCTCTTCTCTGAACAGGCTGTGGAGTGTCAGACTCTGCTAGTTCTCCATCCTTCCCTGCCCCCGCCCTCACCACGCTTATCTGAATATATAAGCCTGCCCTTTGCTCAGATTTATGGGTCTGCCAGGGCTGTGTGTATTTACAGTGTTCTGACCTGAAGACCCCGGGCTGAAGGAGAAGAGGAGGAAACTGGGCCCATTCCATAAACAGAGACAGATATGAGGGGGAGGTAAAAGGCTTTGCTAGCACTTAACATTTTTAACTATTTGGCCAAGTTTAAGAATTAGCGATTAGATTAGAGTAAAAGAAAAATGAGAGACATGGGTGCAGACTTGGCAGGGAGCACACTGTAGTTCTGCTTTCGTCTAGTTGCTTGGAGGTTCTAGGTTCGGGGGTGAGAGGGAGGTTAAATTTAATGCGGAAGGTCTGAAAGAAAATTGATAAGTCAGACACAAAGGGAGCTATAAAATGCTTTGGGAAGGCAGAGGGTTTGCAAAGATGAGGATATGAACAACATTTAATAAGTTGGAAAATGTCTCCAACCACAAGTTGAGCTCCTTGTGTGAAGCAAGACTACTTGCATTTTTAAAACTGTAATTGGTTATAGAAGAAAAAAAAAATCTCCTGCTGCATGCTTCAATGGGAACACATTGCCACAGATTACTAAATCCCAATCAATTTTTGAGTTGAAGTATTTTTCTCAAGGCCTGGTGGCCCACTTGAAAGCAATTCCATTTTCAAACAGGACTGCTTGGTACATGGGCCACCCCTAGGCAAAGAGATTGGTACATGCTCCAGTTCAAATGGAAAGTAAAGAGCAATTAAGTCTTGAGCAGTGCCTGGCACCCATAAACTGAACCCTCTCCTCAGGGCTGCATCTGTGCGCATGGGCAAAATGCAAAAGCACAACTTCTCCTTGGGCCGTTTTCAAATAATCTACTTGCTGGAGAAACTGGAGTTCATGGAGAAAAACTCTGACCTATTAACTGACTAAATTAGAAACAATCCAGCATCCTGAATCAAAGCTACACTATTCAATGCAGTCCTCAAAAGCAAAGCAACTGGGACACCATAGTAAGTGAATCGTCCACAAATCAATTTACATTGCTCTAGAGCAGTGGTCGGCAAACTGGGGCTCGCGAGCCACATGCGGCTCTTTGGCCCCTTGAGTGTGGCTCTTCCACAAAATACCACGGCCTGGGCGAGTCTATTTTGAAGAAGTGGTGTTAGAAGAAGTTTAAGTTTAAGAAATTTGGCTCTCAAAAGCAATTTCAATCGTTGTACTGTTGATATTTGGCTCTGTTGACTAATGAGTTTGCCGACCACTGCTCTAGAGCAAAGAGCTGCAATGTACATGATGTAAGCTGTGGTTGGAGAATTTCTGAAATACCATGGAATTGTTTCTTTTAGCTCCATATAAGGCAACCATGTGCCCAGAAAGTTACCTGTGAAAGCATCTGCTACAATTACATTTGTTTGATTGGAACTTTTTGTTTTAGCGAAGATACGTCCTGGGTAATGAAGAGGGTTATTATTACATCCCATTCCATATGGGTTGATATGGCTTGGGTTGAAGTATCAGTAATACTTGCATGAGAAAATGCATGTGCTTAGCACTGTGTGTGACACTTCAGAAGTGTTAACTGGTTTATCGGTATTATAGTGTTATTAACATCATTAGTCAGAGATCCAAAATACAGTTCATTCTGCAACTGAACTTTGAAGAACTTTATTATCCAAAAGGCACTACAATGCATTTTCTTTGCCACGCAGGTTTGGCATTTTATGTTTAAAGTTAAACATAAAATTCAGATCCATAGAGCTAAAGGAGGCGTTTGATTAATACATGGATGCAAGCTGACTATCCAACAGTAAAAACTTGGGCAAAAAAATGGTGAGTGGGAAAGGGCTATCCTAACAAGGTCGCATTACTCAAGTAAAATGAAATAGATAATATTTTAGAAAACTAATTTTTTTATTGCTATCAGTTTTGAACTTTTCTCTGACATAACGAAACTTCCGCTTTGTAAATAATGCATGCTCAAAACAGATGCAACTGCATGAGGAGTATTTAGGGGGAATTTGGGGACTATTACATCACAGCTAAGATGCTTTCGTATGTCATTTCTGTTGAGATCCATTTGCCAGCGGAATAATTTTTTCCTCTAATATGGTGTGGATCGTAGCAGCAGTGGGTTCAGATGTAACCATTTAGGAGCAGAGGCCTAGCTCAGTATGCCAGAAAAAAAAAAAAAAAAACACGCACCACAAAGAACATTGAGATGAATAGCTCTATTTTATGAGCCATAAAAGTTTTATTCATCTTGACACTGAAACAGGTTTAGGCAGTGAGTTGACACGCCTTAAATAAATAAGTGGAATTAATTCCCTAGCCCTTGAAACAATAGCAGCATGCATGTAGCACGGAGAAATGCCCCATTGTTTCCCGTGGCTGCCTGATATTGATATTATTTGTGTTTTTCTGTGCTGCTGCCTCAGGGGCCTGGTTGATCCACTTCAGATTCATCCCCTGTTTTATTAGAGGTTGAAAAAGGTTCAAGACCTGTTTGTACCGCAGCTCCCACCGACAGCTAAGGAACCAGTTTGGCGTCTGGTTTGTCTGTTGTTTTACTGCTGACCTTCAAATCAACTTTAACCCCTGACCTCTGGAGGCATCTATCATGACAAGAGGCTGTTTAACACAAATGGTGCCCATTTATAGGGGAAGAGACTCAGAAGATTTCCTTTTTTTATGAAGAATTTCGTTTTTCACCCCTCTTTTCTCAGTCACCACAGGTGAAATCCCTCTTAGCAGCTGGCTTATGAAATAATGTGAAGGGAGGCCTTAATGAGCAGAAAGCACCCTCAGCTGGAGATAAATATATGCAAATGAGATGCACAAACAAAGGAGCCTGGACAGAGAAATATCTGCAATTCCAGCAAAACGCTGCCTGCAGCTCGAAGATGAACAGCTTTGATAAAATGGTAACAAAAAGCACCTTTTTATCCTCCAGCGTGTTTTACATCGCAATAGACCATTGTCACTGCAGCCCAGTGGAGCGTGCCCAGGTTTTCTGCACTGTTTCAGAGAACTGTTTAAACATTTGTTTTAAGGCATTCATGAAATATAATCAATGGGCTGCTTCTGGGTTGTTGTTGTGATTTTTCTTTTCCCTGAGTGTGTTTTGGATGTGACTGCAGTTATTTTACCTGTTGGTCTTTCCTGGTTTCATGTGGCCGGAGTCTCACGGTGCTATTTCTCGTTTTGGTGACTGTCTCTTTCCCGGGCTGGAATGATGTTGTTGTTGTTTTTTAATTTCAATGGAAAAGAGGTTTCAGGTTAATAACCAGTCAGAATCGGCTTTGAGGAAGGGTCTGAACCATCGCAGAGAACAGCACCCAAACAACTACTTTTAATGACGGCAATGAAGTTGAGAGAGCTAATTCAGAGACAGACATGGAGCATGCTGATTTTAATAAGCTTTCAAAAGGCAATCTCTAACTTTTAAAAGTCGCTTTTTAATTTAATCGTCCTGGGTTCCTATGATGCCAAAAAACAAACAAAACCATTAAAATATGCTTTCAATGTGTATCTGCGGTGTTATTTGATGGTGTCTTGAAATTAGCATTGTGTTGGGAAAGTATCAATTCGATGAGCTTTAAAATGGAAAAGCTAAAATCATCAACCTGTTGGGGGGCGGGGGGGGGGGGGGAGGAACACTTTTTAAATTGTCTAATAATTCCCTAAATGGGACTCGAGCCCCAGCCCCGAGATCTTGCCAGAAAGGGGCTGGGCCCATGACATGAAAATTGCTGCGTTTGAACATATGTTTAGGTTCATAATCAAAGCAGTTAAGGTGAGAGAAGAAACACTATACACTGCACATGTGTCAAAATGCTATCGCTCTGAGAGCTCAGCAATATCGGGTTCTTTCATTTATAACCCCATCCGAGCCTTCTGCAGGAGAGATGCAGGGGATCGCCCGTTTCCTTTACCTAAATTATTTCATCTTGCTAGCGTGGATTGGAGTGGAGACATTTCTCCTGAATACTGTGTAGCTTTCACATTTTATGTGCATTTCATCAGGCAAATGTCAAATTTGCTAATAACAAGAAAATCTCCTCATTTTTAATCATGCCACTCCTGTTGCATGGCGGGGTAGGGGAGGGGGGTGCAGCCGGGGGTGGGGGAGGGAACGTTAAACGCATTGAGCAGCCTGGCCAAAGGGAGGACGGAGAAAATGCTTCTTTGGGCTTTAAAATGACACGTGCTCAGTTATCCCAGGGTCTGCATCGGCGCGTCATTCCATTCAGAATTT
This sequence comes from Eptesicus fuscus, assembly GCF_027574615.1. Taxonomy (NCBI): domain Eukaryota; kingdom Metazoa; phylum Chordata; class Mammalia; order Chiroptera; family Vespertilionidae; genus Eptesicus; species Eptesicus fuscus. Next base: position 39,491,766 of record NC_072488.1, on the reverse strand, counting down.
CAGGAGTTAATAGAAACTTGGTTATATTAGGGATGCTTTTTCAAGCCCAGGTTTGAAGCCGCATAATTATGTTCAACTGCTGTTGTTTGAAAAGGGCAAACAGCATCTTAGGCACAGAACAATGAAATTACAGCTGAGATTTAGGTTAGCAAAAGCCGTCTTCTCCAGGCTTTTATGATTCATTATTTCCCATTAAATACAGTATTAGAAGTGTACACTAGATAGCTCATGGTTGCTGCTCTCGGAGCACATTATCTATATTACACAGGTCTGGGGAGCAGAATTAGAAAACTTTGGGGGAATGAGCAATATGTGTTTGCTGATAGAAGTACCATATGGCTCATCTTCTTCAATTGCTTTCATTGCGACTCTGATGCTGGAGAAATTAAAGTTTTATTTGATGTGGCACAGCTTAATGAACTGTCTTCTGTTAGGAAAATTGAATATGTTTCCTGTTATTTGAGCACAGAGCCTCCATGGTTTGGCTGATGAGGGATGCATTATGTATTGTTTATTTAGCATTTTGAAAACAAAAGCAAGATATTGAAGGTAAAATTGATTACTGCTAGATTGCATTATATAATCAAGTTTTCTCCCTTTAAATTCCCCTTTACAATCCTTTGGTAATGTTTCTATGTGAGATTTTCCAGGGTTTTGTTTTTCACAGTATGCAGGGCGTGGCTTTTATCACGACACCTTTGTTTGTAAACAAGCCACACGGAACTCTAAACCCAGGGCACTTATATTTACAGAGTTCAAAGAATGATGTTTGGGAGAAGGAAAATAATTCAATTCCTGTGAATCTCATTGCAAAACTTCCAGTGAGCCTGCAATCGGTTTTGAGAGAATCTAATATTTGCTAGTTGAAAGGGGGATGTCACTTTCTTTTGTCTGAAATAAGGCCCTTAAGAACCAGGGTGGGGCCATCAGAGAAGGAAGAGATGTTGAATATTTGGAATTACAAACCTCAAAATACCAAGTTTTCGATTTTTGAATTCGTCGCCAGTGAATGAAAAGCTGGACTCAACCTGTGCATTTAAAAGATGAAGCCTATAGCCCATGAATTTAGGTTTTTTACTGAATAAATACGATGAGAGAAAACATCAAACAGAAATATACTTACATGACGAGAGACCTGCGTGTCAACCCATGCGAATGCTCTCCACTCTCTGAAGAATCTACAAAGAAAGACATTTAGCATTTTGCTCAGTATCCCGGGTTTTGTTCCAGATCTGATCAGGTTTTAGTAATAAAAAAAAATAAAAAAAATCTGAATAACCTAAAAAAGACTGAATATAAAATCATTTTCTAATCACTGCGTTTCTTTCATTTTTCAGTGAGGAATATACCCCACATGGGCTGAGGACTCGGGCTCACCGATCTGCAGCAAGCAACGAGGATAAAAAATAGTTAAAATGAATCAACATTTATCTGGATTATACAATCCTGACCTTAAAAAAAAAAAGCCATTTATCTTCTGTGTCCTGTGATGTTTTGAGGATTCTGGCAAATATGGCAGTTAAACAAACTTCTCTCACAATCTAAATACTGTCTGTTCAAGAGAGGCTTCCAATGTTTATAGGCCATAAGTAAAGAAGAAGGGAAAAGAAAAAAAAAAAAACAACCTGGTATTTAACCAAGAATAGTGCTCTTGAAAATGTCTCTGAACAAAGTGTTTAAGCAAAACTTTGGCCACAGATATCCTCCATTCCTCATTCTTCCTTAGATTTTTTTTTTCTCCCCAAGGAGGTATTTTTATATGCCATCCTTTCATTCCTCTTCTTGAAATTAACAAATTAATCTCAAAAAAATTAACGCCTGACTAGTGACCTGGTCAAACCAACTTCCTTTAGAAACAGTGGAGAAAAAGAAGAAAAAAAATCACAGATTATGAAGCCCATCTCCTGCCAGGGGCCTCGGAGCAGGAACACCATTATGCATTGTTATCAGCATGGTGTAATTTGACTGTTGACAAAGTATCCGTGGCAGTGAGAATGAGCGCAGTTAGAAGTGTGGCGGATTGTAATCAAGGAGATGCTTAGCTGTGCAACACTGCATCTTGAGCAGATTTGAATCAACATTGCCTTAAGGGGACACACACACACACACACACACACACACACACACACACACACACACCAAAAGGAGGAAAAAATCCATTAATTTTTACAGGGAAAATTAGGGTGGCACTTGATGAAGTGAAATCTGACATGCGTTAATTGCTCTGCAGTCCTCCTAATTAGAGATCTTCAAATTCTTTTACTGCTGTCACCGTGATGCACATTGTCTCCCTGGACAAACACTGAGATTGCAACTTCTTTCTGATCAGGAAGTTCTCCGGAGGAAGACCGGGCTGTCTCCTCTAGCCCACTTCCCAAAAGGGGGGCAGCTGGAGAGCAGAGCGGGGTTTTCGGCTTTACCTGCACTGCAGATAAAAAACGGGCTTATTAAGAGGGTTTTATGATGAGACTTAATGTCAAGGAAGCAGGTGCTGGTGCATTTTTCTTAAACAGCTGGAAATGTTCCTTTGATACGCGTGCCTCTGTTTCGTATGAAATATTTCAGGTTGCGGGGGCGGGGGGAGGGAAGCCAGGGAAAGGCTGTGTGACATACGCATTCTCATATTTCCACTGATATTCCTCAGAAATTGGAGAGAGGCGGGTTTGAAAGGCCATGTCACTTTTTTCCCAGCTCTGACGTCTCAGGCAGCAGCCCGCCCGCTGCCCCTCCTTTGCCTAAAGTAATTACACTGCTCGAGGGGCCCCCGGATGGCACCAAATATGACACCATCATAATTTTTTGGTTTCCGTTTTTCAACCCCTCTTGTGTAGCCCTTGATCCTCTCTTAATTCATTAACATATTGAATTTTTTTTTTCAATTTTCCATTTTCTTGCAATAACAATATTAATTCCGGGGTGAAAGCTTGATTGGAGCTAAATTACTTGTTACCTGCTGGCATTTATTTATATGGCATTGAATTATAAAGCTTTGCTATTGTCATGCCTTGGGCGAATTGTTTATGACACCAGTAATAGGAGTAATTGTTATTGTTGAAATTACCTGTCAGCTACCCATAGCAGTGGCCCTTGTCCCACTGACAAATAGTGACAAGGGAGAGGTATCCTCCGTGCGTCCCCCTGATGGCTTCTCCTCTGATAATAAGAAGTGCAGGGCCTCTGATAATTTGCCTGTCACTGTTGAGTGCAGCTCAGAGAGAGTTGGCCAAATTGTTGTCATTCACTTTGACAAAGACAGCAAATGCCCCTGTGCAGGAGGAGGATTATCAAAATAAATGAAATCGCTTACACCCCCTTTGTTTGTTTGGCTCGAGAATCGCCTGGCTTTGTATGAGGTGGTGAGACCGGGGGCCAGTTCCGATAGACCTCTGCTCATGCCAAGACGAGGATCCCAGGGAAAGAAAGACACTCTAGAGGACTCGCTGTTTTGCGATTTGCTATTTGCTATTAAAATTATATTCAGATATAAAAAAGTCAATAAAATTGTAACAAGACATCTAAATATGTAGTTGAATACACTAGTTTAAAGCACATGTAAAATATTTCTCTCCTGCCTTCTTTTCATCCCTCTTGTTTTTTGTTTTTGTGTGTGTGTTTTTGTAGGGTTTGTTTTGTGTTTTTTTTTTGACCCAGGCAGGCATTCAAATTCAATATGCCTTCAAAAATATACATATTTCCCAGGTTGCCATTAAGGTTTATTTAAAAGTAGAAATCTGCATCTCTATTGCAGATTTGGGGTCAAATTTGGGGTTATTATTTCAAATGGCTAGTTCTTCCCTGTAAATCATAGTTTATTTGTGTAGTTTCTTCACGTGTAAAGAGATAAATGAAACGTAGTTCCAGGTATGAAGCATCAATTATCACAGGCAAACAGAGGAAGCAAAATGACTCTGTTCGTGCCAGAGCTCAAATATAAATATTTGCATTTTAAAAGCCCTTGCTTGCAGCCTGTGAACCTGTCCTAGAGGAGAGAAGGGGTCAGGGGAGGGGGGCATAGTGTCCTGGACGAAATGGACTTTACAGTGATCAAACCTTTGCTCCTGTAAAAACCAAAATCACTCTCACCATTCCACCACAGGCATCATTTCATGCTAGGAAGATTCTTATTTTTAAGGGGCCTGTGAGGTTATTCCTCATAGATCTTCTTGACAAATACTTGCTGTTATACGAAGCTGAAAAGAAAAGGAAAAAAAAATTAAGTAGGATAAATGTAAAATATTGGCTCCTTACGGGATAGTAATCAGCTGTTTATTGGTCTCTACCAGACAAGCAATGACCAACCCCAGTGTTAAATGCCAGCAACACTGCCTTGGGCCCTTCCCTCCTAACACCCGGCCATTATCTGATTAGAGAACCTCCAAAGAAGTCACTATTGCATAATTTTATGGGTCTTAACAGCGCAGGTTGGCTGGCAGGAAAACTACCTAGGAGGGTTGATAAAGCAACAGTGAAACATGATTTCATTTGCTCCACTTACACCTTGCTCTCTGCAACAGTCCGCATCGCAGATGCTGGTGGCTGCAGGAGAAACCTCAAATTGGTTCCAGTAGGAAGGCGGGAGGGGAGAGACAGGAAAAGCAAAATTATCTATCCCTTCAAGCTTTTCATGAGCTGCACAGTTTGAAGTAGTTAACATCATTATAAGCATCTAGACCTTTTCTTAGGTGTTTTGTATTGCAAGCCAGTAAATCAGTTTTCAGCAGGGCTAAAATCATACATGCCGTAATGTGGTGATGGGAATCAAATGAGTTTCTAATTCTTAATGATAACGGAGTCTTCTTAAGGCGACCACACTCTGGTTAACCATGTTGAATGTCCCTGATTAACAAGTGGAAGGCAGTGACATAATTAAGAGGTTATCTGAGTAATAAAAATGCTCAGTCCTGTCTTGGAATGTGATCCCTTTAACAGATAATTTTTAAGAATGTAGCATGTCCTTGCTTTCCCTGTCGAGACACACGTTAGTGATCCCAGGAGGGAAAATAAACATACGTTTTTTTAAATGAAGATATTTAAAACGTACCCCATATTTCAGCGTGTTGCTGTAACCTGGTCTTTTTTATGTTCCTCCTATAAAACCTAAATTAAGCCTCTTAGGAGTGGTTTTGCTGTAGGTTTCGTCTAACAGCACAATACATTTTAAATGGTTGCAGTACTTGAGTGCACTTTAACATGCAATCAGGAAGGTTCATTTTCTTCCCTCCCCTTTCCAAGCAGCAGCTCTTCGGAGAGGATGAGCCTTCTTTAAAATTTAGCTTCATTGGAAATGTAAACTTTTAACAAATAGTAATTGCTCAAGTAGCTCTATTGATGAAGTGACTGGCAGCAAATCTTTTCTTTCCCTCTCCCTCTCCCGTGTAACATTTTGAAACACCCATCAGTGTCAAAGGAAACTGTACACGTCCCCTTTGCTGCTCTAAATAAGGCTCAACAATGTTAAGAAAAATGTCAGAAAAAGCTCTCTGGATTAAAGTAACATTTCTGCACCATGTCACGGAGAATGGCAGGGCAGACTGGTCTGCGTAATTCTGAAAGATATTTTTCGTAAAATGCTTACTCTATAAGCCCAATGAAATTTTATTTGGAAAGACTGGAGATTGTATTGAGAACATACAACACTCGGTTGTTTTTTCTAAATCTTGTTATTCCTTAATATGCCTTTGGTATGTATTTTTAAAATTAGAACAGTGATACCCAAGTCTCTTTGTAGAATGTTTCTCCACCCGTGTGCAGCGTTAAAATACAATTTGGAGTCTTCAATGCATTTTTCTTTCCTTTCTAAAATTCCTAGGGTGTTCATTCAGTGAAAGCAATAAAAATGCCGGGTTCTTACACATGCAAATTCATTGAACTAATCAGTCCTTTTCCTCCTTAAATAAAATTTGTATATATCTGTGGAGATTTGCAAAAGAGTGCATTTATAGATACAAAAAAATAAAAAAATAAAGCACTTACATTTCATTCATGTGTTAAAAATAAATGACTGGTTTGAGGTTTTTAGTTTGTTCTGTTTTCTTTTTCTAAGGAATATTCAGAAATTGCAAGAGTGTAATGGTAATAAAATATCTCAGGGTATCACAAGTATGTAATTAAAACTTAGCAGCTAAAAAAAGAAAATATCTTACAAATTCAATACTAGATACCAGTGGACGTGGCAATATTTGTTTTACAGAAACAAGGTAAATCTCAGCTGATTTTAAGTATAAACTTTTTCAGAACAGGTTAAAAAATGAATTTAGACAAATTTGTCTCTTAACCTTTAAAGATTTCCTGCCCGTTTCTGTATGTCTTTTATTACATTAATTTTTTATTTAAATTACACCATTAACTGGATATGAATTTATCAAGAATGCATGTATTGATTTATAAAACAGTACCATTAATTATTATAATAGCTAGATGTAGCTGATATTACAAAGCCATTTAAAGGTTTTTAATATAACTTGGACATACATAGATAGATAGACATTATGGACAAGACTACAATTTAAATTGGCTACCAGCAGTTAATGAAATCCTTGATTTATATTCTAGTTTGGAGATTGATTATATTGTTGCTTTGTAAAACTATTTATATTATGCCATTTTTCAAAGGATGCCTCAATAAAAAAGTTAAATAAAATATTCAGTCAATTCCCCAAGCAGATTTTGTTTTCTATATTTTAAATGCTAGTGAAAATAATTGATTGTGTGTGTTCCAAGCTTTGTCATTTCCATTCCAGAAGTGGCTTTCCTGATGGGAAGGAACCTCGTTTGCAATGCACACGTTCCCACACTCTTGACCCTCCCAGAAACAAACCCCTGCTCTTTATTTCATTACCCACACCACCCGCCCCCCCCCCCTCCAACAAACCCACGTATATTTCACAAAACCCGCACATCAGGACACATAAGTCTTTTTGGCGTCTTTCATGTTATGCATTTTTTTTTCCTTAAGGTTGTGGAAAACTGGGACTTACCCCAAAGCCGCAAAACAGGCAATCTCGAAGAGTATTTGGGTAAGAATGCAATCTGAAGAGAGAAAAAAAGAAAGATGAGGAAGAATATAAGCAAATAACAGTAACACTTTCAAATTACTTTTCAAATGGTAATTAGCCAACGAATAGATTGAAAGTTAAATTCTTTTCACATTGTACTTGGTGTGGGTCTCCTAGGCTTTTTATTTATATCACTTTTCCTTGCCTGGCAACATATGTTACCGATTTATTATAGTATTTTTACTGTTAGCAGACAAATCTAAAGGCTAGCTGAGAAGGCTAGCTTCATCTGATGACTTTAACAACAACTGCAGGGCATCCTTGAGGGTGAGCCAATAGGCTCTTTTGAAGCTATAATACTATTAACCATTTTGATGCCAAAATATTTCTTATAGCTAGAGTTGATTCTGTCTCTTTGTGGGCGCTCTCGGTTTTACATATACAAAAGTTAAATGTAAATGATTTGTTTTGTAAATATTTCAATAGCCTTCTAAGCACTTTCTTCCACGTGTCTTAAGTTCCCTAAAAGCCATCTGAATGCTTTGGTTTCTTTATTTTCCCTTTCTTTTACAGGACACTGAAATCTGGGCACACATTTATAAGTAAACAGCTATCAAGCATCAAGTTAAGTTGTCACTTCACCCTCCCCCATGCCATTAATTTTCTGCTATGCTTTTAAAGGAAACAAATATCCTTTAGAGTTTCAATGATCACATATCTCTGATATATGTACAGCCTGGAAAAGTAAAGTTCAAGCAAGACTCTTTTTTGGCCAAGAATCTGAAATTACTTTCCAAATTAAAGATGCCATATTATGGCCATGTTAATGGATATGTGATAGTAGGCAAAGGTTTATGCCTTTTAATATGTGCACATGAGAGCTCTGTTTTAGAATTGTATTTATTGACCAACATAATTCATTCCAGAGTTGTCAAATAACAAACTTCCATTTGTCTATCATCTGTAATTTACTTGAGTCCAAATCATATACATTTTTATAAAACAATCTCTTTCTCTATGTTAATGTCCCATGTGGAGTTTCAGGTTCCTTTTATAGAATTTATTTTGAGCACACATGGGTTGAAAACTTAGAAATTAAATCTTACATACTGGAAGCCAGTATTTCTTGTCTACAAAGTCCAGCTCAGCATCTTAATTTTAACACATTCTTTACATTAGGATTCAACCAATAAAAAACAGAAATCCACTGGTGCACTTAGGGGTCTCACTGTCAAAAAGAGAATTTTGAGGACCTGACATGCACTCTGCACCCTGGGATCCAGAAGGCGCTGAGACGTATTGTCTGTCCACACATATCTAGCATAAAAGATTCTGCCTGCCAATCATAGCTATGCCACAGTTCTCCAACATATTTACAAATACATGACCTACCTGGTTGTGCGGCATTTGCATACAAAATTTGCCTTCAGAACAGGTGGCAAAATAACTACCACCCTTCTAACCATTCATCTGATTCTAATTTTTTGTGTTAAAAATTCTCAGATCTTCATCATGTACACTTAATATACTTTCTGTCATCTTATTTTTAGTATTAACTATGACTCTATCACAACAATAATAGTAAGTAAATGTCATATGGTTATACAGTTCCATCCTAGTCTAATTTAGGTTAGTATTTCAGGGGGCTTGTTGTTTACATCTGTTATCAGCTGTTTATTTATTTGTTTGTTTGTTTGTTTATTTAGTCCCTGAGAGGTATCTTACGGTGATTAGGGGTAATTTTAGGTCAGAAGCAATTATGATCCAAAGGATTTCAGCCTCAGAGAATGAGGCCAACTTTCTGAAAGCATAAATCCACAGTGATTCTAAAAATGATCACATGTAAGGTTATGAATATCCAGATTACTCAGAGCTAGTCCTGCCTGTCACTCCAAGAATGAACCTGTCCTCAATGCGCTGATTAGGACAAGTTCATCTTTAAGGGTTAATCCTCTTAGAGAAATGAATGGAGGCTAGACTGCTGTTGGAGGCCCTCGAGTTTTCTTCTTCAAAAAGATTATGTTCTTGAGCCAAAATCTTATCTCCAGCAGAGTTGCAGCCCCATATTCAGAAGCATGTTAATGTGGGCATGGGGCTCCAAGCTCCATGATGCTTGATGCTGAACTTGATGTTCTTCTAGACCAGGCCCTCTCTCTACCCTGTGCTTCAGTGCCCTTCACCGAAGGAGTGGCCTGGGCTGTCCCTTCTCTGCTTCCCTTAATCTGCCCACATCCATTCATCCCTCCCACATTCTCGCTCTCTCCTCCACCTTAAAGCAGGTGCCTTTTAAAGGTCTGCATTGAAAGATACAGGTTCCTCTGGCCTCCTGGCCCTGGCTTTGTCATTGTCATTCTGTAATATATCTGAATGGCCCCTTCCAGCAACTGGTCGGAGCCTAAGCGGAGATTCCCACTTTCCTGTTGTTCCCTCACCTCTACCTCGACCCCCAAGGGCCACCCCCCACCCTGCTTTCTGTTTTGTCCATCACCCCCATCCTTTTCCCCTGTTTCTGACCTGCACTTTTTCTGGATCAGACGCAGGCAGGTTGAGAGGTAATGAGAACCAGATGGACATAGCGCAGAAATTGCCCAAATGGGTATGAGAATGTGGGGAGCTGTCAGGCATGGAGAGAAGCTGGAATTTTTCAGCAATAAAATGGGATTTATCGCCACTCTACCACAGTCATTGCCGACAACCGTTTACCTTGACAGAAACCCCATTCCAATAGGCCACGCCGATGCAGATTCTTTTTTCCCAAAGAGTGATGATTGGTATTTGTTCTAAGGCTCAAATGGCCTGCACTAAAGGTGAAGCATTAGGCCAAAGTCCTGTATTCCCCACTGAGGCAAATGAACCTGCTAAAATAAGTTCCTTCCACAATGGCTGTGTAATTGAAACCAGAGAGTGAGAGAATTTGATAAATTGCTTGACCCTGATGGAATGTTAAGGTCATAAATTTTCATTGCATTTTTTCCTCTCTCTCTCTCTCTCTCTCTCTCTCTCTCTCTCTCTCTCTCTCTCTCTCTTTATTTGTATATATTGATTATATTTAGTATTTGCTTCAAAATTCAACAACTTACAGATCATCAGTCGTGGCCCCAGGGGAGAGCCCAGTAAATCTTCCAGTAAGAGGGCAGGGGGCATTCTCCCCTCATCCCCCAACGAGGAATGTCAGCTCCTTCTCGGTATCCCAAGGACAGTCCTGGAGGGGTCTTACATCTCAGAATTACTCCAACTTAGCACACAATTTGTCCTGGCAGGGACAAAGTAAACTCCACAGGAGAGACTTTTCTCGGAAGGGAGCTGCAACACCTCTATCATTTAAGAATGATGAGCTGTTAAGAAGCTGGCAACCCATTTGCAGCAATCACACCCACGTACCTTTCCCCCTGTAACTGAAAAAGAAGAACAATTGTATTTTAGCTGGAAAGAAAAAAAAAAAAAAGAGGCGATCCTCTTCTCTAGGTAAATTGAAAGTGTGCCTGTGCGCACGCGCTCCAAGCCCCCGTGCTCCCGAATGTTGGTTTTGGCAAATCCGCTTCGAAATTTTTCAAACTTACTTATTTAAAATCTGGATTATCTTAATGTGGAAATAAAACATAGGTCATAAAACCAGTCCAAGCCACATATTACATAATGTAAGATGGACTAAAATACTCGGGTCATCATCACATTGGAACAAATTTCTACACATCTTGCTTTAGGGTTTTTACTTGTTTTCCTAAAAAAAAAAAAAATGAATGAACTAAGCTTGTAAACTTGCCAGCATTTTTAATTTGGCCGTATTTTCTACTGATCAGGTATAGTGATATATTATGAAGATTATGCATATATATTTTCTCTAACCTGAAGCAGGTCAAATAATTTGTTGATAGCCAAAACTTTTTGTCCTTGAAAATTTTAAAGAACAACCTATCTCCTGTGTATTTATGTGCTTGGCTTGTTGTCACCATTAAATAAATAAAATCAGAAGTATTTGGTCACTAATGCATAACTTTAACATTCAGATTTCCACAATTCAAGAGACACAAAATGAGATGCTGGGCAGAATTTCTGATTGACCATTGGGACAATTTTTTTTATATTAGAAAGATTCATGCTGATTTATTTTCAATTATTAATTATCAGTTTACAGGTTAAAACCAATACTAGCTCTAGGATATATATATATATCAAATAGGCACATATTTTTCTCCAAAACCATCTAAACTATATAAGAAAAAGATAACTTATGTCATATTCCATAAAGTATTATCACTGAAAATAAAACTAAATAATTTCTAGTCTTATATCTTACTTTCTATTGTTCAAAGTAAAAAGAATGGCCAATGTTCATTAAAAACCATTTCAATTTCAAAAAAAAAAAAAAAAAACTTTGGGACAAGTGAAAAAACGGGAAAGAGAGACCATAAAAGAAATAAATTTCAAACCCTTGTTATTTCAAAAGACAAACGACAGAGAATTTGTGGGCGATACAAAGTCGTAAGAAGTAAATAGTTCCAGGGCTATTGGAAATCTTGGAATCTGGCACCAAAGTACAGGGAAAGGTAATAATTTTCATATGTTATTGCTTATCTGTGAATGAAAACCCTAATAAGCATTCAGCAAGACTATGTCTTCATCTTACAAAGGGAGATCATCGTATACATATGATCTATTTTTAATCTGGCTGCTTTGTCAATGTTAAAAACGTGACCACCTTCCTCCGCACTTACAAATTTGTTGTGAGGCTGTTTCAAAAAAGCAAAATAAATATATGCATATATATGTATAAATAATATATGAACAGAAAATGGCTTCAATCACTAATATTTTTGCAAACTAATGTTCAGCTGATGCAACTCCATTTTATTTTGCATCACATTAGTGTCATAATGGTAATGACTAGCCTTTATTCACTAACAGTTTGAGTCAGCACTTTGAGACATTTTCAAATTAGGTCATAGTGCACATTTGTGGCTGATACAAAGGTTGATTAAGAGAACTGCACAATTTTAAAGTGATGTGGTGTGAGTTGAATTAAGTTCTCTCTGATAGTTACGGGAAATGTGAGCCACCATAACTAAGCAGAAATAATGTATGGGCTATCGGGGGAGAATATATTTCCGCAGAGTGCTTGAAGTCATACTCATTTACAATTTCACAAAGTCCTCCGTCTGGTATGGAGGAATTCTATCATGGGGCCTGGAAACAAGCAATGAATTACAATCAGGATACTTGAGGCCCGGTCCCCAGTCCTGTTTCAGTGAAAGTCAGATTTTTGCCTTTATGTCCCTTTTGATCATCTCAATAAAGACTTTTCTTGTTTTTTGTTTTTCCTTCGAGATAATGTCTACAGCTTTTCAGCAAGCCAAAATGATTCTGTTCACAACCAAACCATTTACCCATAATGTAACGATTCCGAGGCCAGGCTAAATTGCTGTGCAAGCTAGACCTGAGCGGGGTGTGGTGTAAAAAAAAGAAGAAAAAAAAAAAAACAAAACACGTCTAGTTAAAGTGATTTTGTCGCGGCACATTCCAATCTTATGGAAAATAGTTGAAGGCATAGGATTTTCTTTAACTTACGCAGCCCTTGCGATGAATTGTAAAAATGGCTCCTGAAAGGCAAAGTACCTTTCAATTGGGCCACAGGAGAATGAAAATAAAAGCTGAAACTCTTAATTGTCCGTCTGTTCAAAAAGGCAAAGAGAGCTGTTATTATTATTAACACTGTGTTCACCTCCTATCGCCCTCCCCGCCGCATAAAGGAGCTGTGGAAGGTTTTCTAGATGGATCTGCGCTAAGTGGCCAGGAACCTGGAGGAGAACTGACCGGGTCCATGGCATGGAACCGAAAGCAAAGCTCTTTGGCTTAGCGAGCTTCGGTCCAAGGACGCAGAAGGCGTTCCTACAGTTTCTCTTGCACACACATCTTGTTTGCTTTGCATTGTGAAATGATTTGCATTAGTTCATGTGTTGCATGTGTTTTGTGCAAGTTTCAGCTTCCCACACAGACCTTTCTTTCTCCCTGGATTCAGTCCTTGCCCCTGGGCTGGGGCCGGGTATACCGGGGCGCTGCCTCCTTCAGCGCCGTCACTGCAGTTTATTCTCAGTTTCTTTCAAATTCCACCTGAGTTTTCACAGCAGTTTGGACTGAACTTGTTTTCTCAGATAAGAATAACTAGGCAAAGTAAGAAAAGAGCTCCGCTAAAAAAAAAAAAAAAGTATACATGTTGACTTTTTAAAGCATAAATGCACCTCTTTAGGCACATAAAGTATCAAGTTGTAATAGCCACAGTCATTCTCAATATTTATAAATATGTTTATATTCCCATTAAGATTTTCACAAGAATGAAAAGAAAACAGACTTAAACCTTGGAAGAAACGCAAACACAAACTCTTTGGAAGGAAGGAAGGGAAGAAGGACAGAGGGAAGGAGGGGAGGAAGGAAGGCGGGAAGGAAACAGAAAGGGAAGAAAGAGGAAGCGAGATTGATTTCAGCTCGCTCCCTTTATCCTAACAAAGTTGCTCATGAGGCTCCCATCCCCGTCCACTGACTTCTGTCCTTCAGTGAAAGGCCACAACCCATGAAAGCGATGCATAAACTTGCTGCCTTCAGCTTTGCTGTCAGTGAGTTCTCGTTCCTGTACATACCCACCATGTTTCATCGGCTCTAACCGGCATTGGGATAACCCCTGTTCCTGCTGAACTGCAGAGGTTGCTCTGTCCAGACCTGAGTATTGATCACAAACACCAGGGTCATGAGTATCTTCAAATGGAGCAGCCTGTGACCCGGATTAAAACAAATATCCCTGCATTCACAGTCTGCCAATGAATACCTGAAGAGAGGGTGCCACTAGGTCCCAAGCACATACACGTTCCTTGGGAACACACCCTGGGTGTGTGCAGTCATTTAATTTACATTTTCAAAAGGTCGCTTGTGGCGCTGGCTGGAATGGATTGTACATGTGGCTTATGTTGAAGTAGGCTAGTTCGCCCAGCCACGGAGGTGCACCTTCCCAACATAATGGCATGACATAGGATGACATGAGTCTGAATCATCCATGATATCACAGTGAATGAGTAAAGGTGCTTTTGCCATTCTGTTACGCAGTGAAGGAAATACTTGAGTCTCTCCAGCAGTTGAATTTAGTACACGGGAATAGCATCTAGTCGGAGATGTTCATTAAGAGCGGGCTTTTATTATTATTTTGCAGAATGATACAGCAACATGACAGGGGTTAAATATGACTTTTGATGATCTGGCATGCAGTGATTAAGTAAGGTTAATCCTCATTTTATATGCTAATAGGATATTTATAATCTCTACAGCATATCCAATTTAATGATTTTATTCTCTGTTGTTCAGAAAGTATTTCTTATTAGTGAAAGAGAATACCCTTACATTCACCACAGATGCTAGTTTAATTGGGCTTGAGTGCATTGTGTATAATTAGTCCACTTCTCTAATATTTCATCTATAATTACACAATGAACAATGTACTTAAATTTCATAAAATTAGTGGGTTCAGAAGAAAGACTTCAAAAAAAAACGAGCATTGCATTTTCCAGCTTTTCAAGCCTTACCAAGAGCCTGATGAAAATGTGGCTCAGATCAGTGTGAGCTCCTTAAACGGTGAATGGATGCCCGAAGGCTGGGAGGCTGAACACAAAAATAATGTTCCCCTCCAGTTCCACTCATGCCACCCAATGACAATGTCAGTGGCAGAGCTGTTTGGACCCGGCCCAGCTGTCACTGGGAAAACAGGATGAAAGTCCCCACATGCTATATTCCCAAGGTCCTTGCAAATGTCAACCTTCAAAATGGTATTTTGAAAGGCAAAGTGTTTGGTTTGGGGTTTGGGTATTTTTTCTTCCCCAGGAGTTAGAACTCTTCTGGGCAAACTCATTCCAGACAGCAGCCTATGAAGTTTTATCATGGAAACCAATGTTTAGATTTTTGGAGAATGTGACCAAGTATAGAAGGGGGAGGGAGATAGCTCGCTATAGGATTTTGTCAATTCCTCTATGGATTGAAAGGAGTGGGACCTCTGAGTGTGCATATGTGTTCTGCCCATCTTAATTCAGATGAGGCTATTTTTATACTAGCCGGATAGTTACTGGCAGAATTTTTTTAAAAAAAGAAAAGACTTCAAGGACAAAGAAAAACAGTCCAAGGTCCATAAGAAGCCTCCGTTTTTAGAGCTAACCGGCTCAGGGGAGTTAGCCAAGGTTAACAGCATGTCCATATGGCCCCTTCAATGTGCCTTCTCTTGTACCTCTGAAATATCCATCCTCTAAGGCCCTTGGATGGTTGTGACTTCCTTAGTTTGCCTTCCAACCTGTTTGTTCCACTTCTACCAAAGCGAGTGCCAGTTGCCAAAGTAACCACTGTGACCCAGCAGCTTACCCACCAGCCAACAGAAAAATAAACCTTCCCTCTTCCCCCCCAAAAAAGACTTCAAACAGGATCTCTTACTTTTGAACCAATCGCCTGTAAGTGAAAAAATAGTTGGGTGCTCTACTAGGCAGACTCCCATCATGAAAATAGAATCACCACCAGGCTGTTCAACAGAGAGATAGAAATTAGGGAACTAGTTACAAAGGTGTGAAAGAACAGAAAGGCCAAGGGGAGAACATCCAAGCATTTGGCAATGGTAGAAAGCCACCACCATCCCCAGATGGAAGGGGGCCGGTTCTGGGACCTCAGAGGAGAAGAGCCAGAACCAGCTCCAAAGCAGGTTGGGGGTTGTGGGGACGGGTTATCCCAGCCTCTCTCCACCTCTCTACTCAGCATCTCCCTTTGCAGAGATCTGTGGAATGCAGATGGCAATGTACTTCTGCAGGGTTAAGCCCCCTAGAATAGGAAAGCGCCAGGAAAGGGTGGGAGTGCATCTAAGAGCAAACAGATAACTAACCAGCAAGGCTCCTTCTCAACAAACAGCCTTAAGATTCTTGTGTGAAGATAAAATTCCCAGCAGATTTCTTTGTGAATACAGTAGAAAGAGACTGATATTTATTTTGGTTTCAAATTCCTAAGGTGCTGCACCTAGGAGCACCAACTAGGAAAATGGCGATCAAGTTGAGGATAAACATTGAGCAATATAGTTGAGCCGTGTGGATTGAAAAGGGATACAAGTGCTTAAGAGATTGAGGGCACCCTCAGTCCCAAATCCTGGAAGGTGTTCGTCAGGGTAATGTGTCATTTTCTATCCCAGCGAGGCCCCAAGGCAGCAGAGTGAGGCACAAATAGGAGGTCAGCCTTGACTTCAAGTTTTCAGGTTTCCATAGATTTTTGTACAACCCAGTCTTTGCTTGAACAAAGATAGAAAGTTTTGTTCAGGATGCAGTTAGGAAAACAGAACCACCACCAGGCAGTTCAAAAGGAAATGGATTGTGCTAGCCAGTTTGGCTTAGTGGATAGAGTGTTGGCCTGTGGAGTGAAGGGTTGCAGGTTTGATTCTGGTCAAGGGCATGTGCCTGGGTTGTGGGCTTGATCCCAAGTGGGGAGTGTGCAGGAGGCAGCTTATCAATTATTTTCTCTCATCATTGATGTTTCTATCTCTCCCTCTCCCTTCCTCTCTGAAATCAATAAAAATATTTTTTAAAAGGAAATGGATTTTCTATATTCCATGCCCTCTTTTCACTGTACTGCTGTTCCATAGACAGATTGACTATTTTAAAAAAAAGGATTATTTCTGTTGACCCATATTCCTTAAGCTGTTCTTCCTGGACATGAGCTCACACTAATTGGGTTTATTGTTCAGACTCAAGAACAATGCCACCTGGAAACCTACACACAAATGCACTTTTGAAAGTTTAACATCAGCTCTTCTTCCTCCTCTGTTTTTTAGCCATACCACTTGCCCATTAAAATGCATGATGCAGTTAAAAGAGATTTGTATTTGGTCCTAAAAAAAAAATGAAGATTTCATAAGTTGGCTTTTTTGTTCCTCCTGACCAGAATCCATATTACTTCGAAAGGAAAGGCCAAAGGGAAAGCATTGCTATTTTAGACAGCAGCATAAATTTTCTTCCTATTTTTAACCTGGCTTTTAATTTAATAAGTTTTATGACCCTTATATTAAGTACATATGTTTTACAAGACATTGTGTCCCTTGAGTCACCCTGAATTTGCTCTACTGTACCAGAGTTAAATGAATGAATACTGTGTTTCTGATTTCAGTTCACTCTGTATTTGATCCTTACAATACGCTTGGTGAACCTTCATAAAAACAGAGCAATGAGACAACTCAAAGGCCATCTCTAGGCTGGCAAAGACTGTTTTGAATGAAATGAATGAACGTGTGTCTCTTTGAAGTATTTTGTGTCTCAGATCTCTCTTCCACTGGTGTTTGTAATAAGTAATTAAGGACATAAAAATACTGGAAATGGTCTCTGGTCTTCAGAATTGGCAACCAAACATACAAACAGCTTTATGTGTTGATTCCATTGGCCCGTGCAAAGGTATGTTTCCTTCAAAGTAAAGCTTCAAAACTGAAAACAATCATCTCTCTTGGGTAATCTGAAGTGATATTAATTTTCTTAGGCAAGATGCTTTATGATCAGGGGTTCATGGTCATTTGAAAATGAGTTTGCTGCTATTTAAACATAAAAAAGGGAGAAACCAAGATGGCGGCATAGGTGAAACACCTAACCTGCAGCCGGGCACAACAATTTCAAAGGCACAACTAGAGGTCAGAACGGACATCGTCCAGAACCACAGGAGAGCTGGCGGACTGAAATGCCCACAGATGGGGGGAAGGAGAAGGCCACGGGGACAATCGGGGGAGCCGTAAAAGCCTGAGGTATGGAGAAACTGGCGGAGACATGAGCACGCGCGCCTGCGGGGAGGATGGAGCCGGAGAGGAGGGGGCGGCTGACGGCCTGGCCGGCGTTCACTGGCAGGAAGGAGATAAAGGCGCCGGAGTGCGCTAAGCGCCGGCTCCGACTGCACTGAGCGCCAGTTCCGGGCGAAACCCTGGGAAGCCAGGCGCAGGCTGGGGGAATGAATCTGGGCTGTGGGGCGCAGGCACAGAGGAGCGGGGGAAGGCAGAGCTCCAGAGGCGCGCACGGGAAGGGGCGCAAAGGACGGACTGTTGCCTGCGCCACTGAACTGCCCTAGCGGGAAGGAGACATAAGCTCAGGACCGTGCTGAACCCCAGTTCCGACTGCACTGAACCCCAGTTCCGGGCGAATCCCTGGGAAGCCAGGCGCACGCTGGGGGAATGAATTTGGGCGGTGGTGGCGGAGGCACAGAGAAGCGGCGGCTCCAGACGCGCGCACTGGAAGGTGCGCAGAGGACGAACTTTTGCCTGCGCCACTGGGTGGCCCTGCTGGGAAGGAGACAGGGACGCCAGACTGCGCTGAGACCCAGTTCCAACTGCACTGAAGCCCAGTTCCAGGCGAGAATCTGGGAGTCCAGATTCATTAGGGGAGGGACTGGACTGTTTGGCAGTGGGCGAAACTCCAGGGCACGTTTCTCTCAGAGGTGTTTGCAAGGAATACAGAGGGACACAGACACAGGAGCCTCATAGGGCGGGGCTGACAGGAAGCCAAGGTTGTAGGCTCCACCCTGTAGCTCCGCCCCAGCCAAGCTGAGCAGAAGCTTTTTCCTGCTGAGTGCCTCAGGTAGTGGCTGACCCACACTGCATTGGAGACCCAGAAACGAGGACATCTAGTGGTTGGTGGGAGATAACACCAGATTTCAATCACTTGCATAAGGGAGGCATTCTAGAGGCAGACTCAGTGAGCGCCAAGGCATTGCTGCATCAAGACCCGGCCCATAAACATGTCTCCTGCACAGCAACTCTTCCTATATGGACAAAGAGGGTCCTCACGGCCAATTGGCCTGGAGGACAATTCCTCCCAGTGACACCAACAACAATCAAGACTTAACTGTACAAAGGAGGACCAAGATGGAGACATAGGGCGGCGGCCTGATCGTTGCCTACCACAACAATATTGAGACTACGACGGGAGAGCAGAGCAGACACCAGCCAGAAAGACCGGGGGGCTGGCTGAGCAGATGCTCTACAACTAGAATAAAAGAGAGGGGTATGCAGGATGATGCTGATGCCGGTGACCCAAAGTCCACACTTTAAGAACTATGGCTCAGGCCACACAATGGCGGCCTGGAACGTGCTCGGCGCAGTTCCCCCGGCGGTCTCCGGCTGAGGGGACGGCTCCACTCACTGCCGAGCACGGACAGACGAGCCCCTGGGAGACATGGGGTGGGAGACTCCGTGCTTGCTGACCTCCGAGTCCTTCAAGAATCTCAATGCCCCGAAGTGGCCAGGTGCGCACGCTCAGCGACTGGCCACCGTTGCAGACCCAAGGGCCGACGCAGCGACACCGGACCAGCCCACCGCCGGGTACCGGGCACACCGGAGCCTTGCCGAGCCCGCCGCCCAACGAGTTCTGCGGCAGCCGCCCTGGAGCTCTGAGAAAATGACCGAAGGAATTGCTGAGAGGGAATTGACCAACAGGAATTGGGATCAAGAAGACGAAACCCCGCTGAGACCCGAGTCCAGGCGAGCCTGCGAGCCTCTGGGCTCAGATGTGGTCACACGCCTCTGGGTCTAGGTGAGGCCTCACGCCCCTGGGTTTGGGTGAGGCCACGCGCCCCTGGGTCCAGGTGAAGCTGGATTCCGGGTTCGGGTGAGGCCATGTGCCCCTGGGTCCGGGCGAATCTGAACCCTGGGTCCGGGTGAGGCCGTGGGCCCCTGGATCCGGGTAAGGCTGGGTCCCGAGTACGGGTGAGGCCGTGAGCCCCTGGATCCGGGTGAGACCACGCAACCAGGGGTCTGAGAGAGGTAACGCGCCCCTGGGTCCGGGTGGCTTCGTGCACCTAGGTCCAGGTGAGGCCACGTGCCCCTGGGTCTGAGAGAGGCCACGCACCCCTAGGTCCGGGCGAGACCATGTGTCCCTGGATCCGGGTGGGGCCTCGTGCACCTAGGTCCGGGTGGGGCCGCGTGCCCCTGGGTCTGGGGGAGGCCAGGCGTCCCTGGGTCCGGGTGAGACCGTGTGTCCCTGGATCCGGGTGAGGCCTCGTGCGCCTAGGCCCGGGTGAGGCCACGTGCCCCTGGGTCTGGGGGAGGCCAGGTGTCCCTGGGTCCGGGTGAGACCGTGTGTCCCTGGATCCGGGTGAGGCCTAGTGCGCCTAGGCCCGGGTGAGGCCACGTGCCCCTGGGTCTGGGGGAGGCCAGGCGTCCCTGGGTCCGGGTGAGACCGTGTGTCCCTGGATCCGGGTGAGACCTCGTGCACCTAGGCATGGGTGAGGTCACGTGCCCCGGGGTCTGAGAGGCCAAGCGTCCCTGGGTCCGGGTGAGACCATGTGTCCCTGGATCCGGGTGAGGCCGCGTGCACCTAGGCCCGGGTGAGCCCAAGTGGCCCTGGGTCTGGGAGAAGCCAAGCGTCCCTGGGTCCGGGTGAGACCATGTGTCCCTGGATCCGGGTGAGGCCTCGTGCACCTAGGCCCGGGTGAGCCCAAGTGGCCCTGGGTCTGGGAGAGGCCAAGCGTCCCTGTGTCCGGGTGAGACCATGTGTCCCTGGATCCGGGTGAGGCCTCGTGCACCTAGGCCCGGGTGAGCCCAAGTGGCCCTGGGTCCGGGTGCGACCATGTGTCCCTGGATCCGGGTGAGGCCGCGTGCACCTAGGCCCGGGTGAGCCCAAGTGGCCCTGGGTCTGGGAGAGGCCAAGCGTCCCTGGGTCCGGGTGCGACCATGTGTCCCTGGATCCGGATGAGGCCTCGTGCACCTAGGCCCGGGTGAGCCCAAGTGGCCCTGGGTCTGGGAGAGGCCAAGCGTCCCTGGGTCCGGGTGAGACCATGTGTCCCTGGATCCGGGTGAGGCCTTGTGCACCTAGGCCCGGGTGAGCCCAAGTGGCCCTGGGTCTGGGAGAGGCCAAGCATCCCTGGGTCTGGGTGAGACCATGTGTCCCTGGATCCGGGTGAGGCCGCGTGCACCTAGGCCCGGGTGAGCCCACGTGGCCCTGGGTCTGGGAGAGGCCAAGCGTCCCTGGGTCCGGGTGAGACCATGTGTCCCTGGATCCGGGTGAGGTCTTGTGCACCTAGGCCCGGGTGAGCCCAAGTGGCCCTGGGTCTGGGAGAGGCCAAGCGTCCCTGGGTCCGGGTGAGACCATGTGTCCCTGGATCCGGGTGAGGCCTTGTACACCTAGGCCCGGGTGAGCCCAAGTGGCCCTGGGTCTGGGAGAGGCCAAGCGTCCCTGGGTCCGGGTGCGACCATGTGTCCCTGGATCCGGGTGAGGCCTCGTGCACCTAGGCCCGGGTGAGCCCAAGTGGCCCTGGGTCTGGGAGAGGCCAAGCGTCCCTGGGTCCGGGTGAGACCATGTGTCCCTGGATCCGGGTGAGGCCGCGTGCACCTAGGCCCGGGTGAGCCCAAGTGGCCCTGTGTCTGGGAGAGGCCAAGCGTCCCTGGGTCCGGGTGCGACCATGTGTCCCTGGATCCGGATGAGGCCTCGTGCACCTAGGCCCGGGTGAGCCCAAGTGGCCCTGGGTCTGGGAGAGGCCAAGCGTCCCTGGGTCCGGGTGCGACCATGTGTCCCTGGATCCGGGTGAGGCCTCGTGCACCTAGGCCCGGGTGAGCCCAAGTGGCCCTGGGTCTGGGAGAGGCCAAGCGTCCCTGGGTCCGGGTGCGACCATGTGTCCCTGGATCCGGATGAGGCCTCGTGCACCTAGGCCCGGGTGAGCCCAAGTGGCCCTGGGTCTGGGAGAGGCCAAGCGTCCCTGGGTCCGGGAGAGGCCAAGCGTCCCTGGGTCCGGGTGAGACCATGTGTCCCTGGATCCGGGTGAGGCCTTGTGCACCTAGGCCCGGGTGAGCCCAAGTGGCCCTGGGTCTGGGAGAGGCCAAGCATCCCTGGGTCTGGGTGAGACCATGTGTCCCTGGATCCGGGTGAGGCCGCGTGCACCTAGGCCCGGGTGAGCCCAAGTGGCCCTGGGTCTGGGAGAGGCCAAGCGTCCCTGGGTCCGGGTGAGACCATGTGTCCCTGGATCCGGGTGAGGTCTCGTGCACCTAGGCCCGGGTGAGCCCAAGTGGCCCTGGGTCTGGGAGAGGCCAAGCGTCCCTGGGTCCGGGTGAGACCATGTGTCCCTGGATCCGGGTGAGGCCTTGTACACCTAGGCCCGGGTGAGCCCAAGTGGCCCTGGGTCTGGGAGAGGCCAAGCGTCCCTGGGTCCGGGTGCGACCATGTGTCCCTGGATCCGGGTGAGGCCTCGTGCACCTAGGCCCGGGTGAGCCCAAGTGGCCCTGGGTCTGGGAGAGGCCAAGCGTCCCTGGGTCCGGGTGAGACCATGTGTCCCTGGATCCGGGTGAGGCCGCGTGCACCTAGGCCCGGGTGAGCCCAAGTGGCCCTGTGTCTGGGAGAGGCCAAGCGTCCCTGGGTCCGGGTGCGACCATGTGTCCCTGGATCCGGATGAGGCCTCGTGCACCTAGGCCCGGGTGAGCCCAAGTGGCCCTGGGTCTGGGAGAGGCCAAGCGTCCCTGGGTCCGGGTGAGACCATGTGTCCCTGGATCCGGGTGAGGCCTCGTGCACCTAGGCCCGGGTGAGCCCAAGTGGCCCTGGGTCTGGGAGAGGCCAAGCGTCCCTGGGTCCGGGTGCGACCATGTGTCCCTGGATCCGGATGAGGCCTCGTGCACCTAGGCCCGGGTGAGCCCAAGTGGCCCTGGGTCTGGGAGAGGCCAAGCGTCCCTGGGTCCGGGTGCGACCATGTGTCCCTGGATCCGGGTGAGGCCTCGTACACCTAGGCCCGGGTGAGCCCAAGTGGCCCTGGGTCTGGGAGAGGCCAAGCGTCCCTGGGTCCGGGTGCGACCATGTGTCCCTGGAGCCGGATGAGGCCTCGTACACCTAGGCCCGGGTGAGGCCACGTGCCCCTGGGTCTGGGAGAGGCCAAGCGTCCCTGGGTACGGGTGAAGCCGGATCCTGGGTCCGGGTGAGGCCGTGCGCCCCTGGATCCATCCTGGTGAGGCTGGCTCCCAGGCCCGGGTGTGACCACGCGCCCCTTGGGTAAGGGTGAGGCCACGTGCCCCTTAGTCTGGGTGACGCCGTGCCCCTGGGTTCGGCCGAGACCAAACCAGAGGGAGTCGGACCTCCATTACCACCATTTGTCCACCATCCAGAGCTGAGGGGTCAGTGCTGACATGTACACATAAGGAACTACTGGACATTGAAATTGGGTCTCAAAAGAACTGTTGGTCCAGGGGGAAGCTCGCTACAGATTGATTCATTTGCCTGTCAACATAACTATTATTGCTCGTCTCACATTCAGTTCTTATTAGTATATATCTAGTGACATATGATCTCGCTCATCTAGGGGAAATGATGAACAACATAGACTGAGGAACAAGAACAGAACCAGAAGCAAGGAGGCATCGATCGGACTATCGGGCCTCAGAGGGATGATAGGGGAGGGTAGGGGGAGGGTGGGGGTAGGGGGAGAGTTCAACCAAAGGACCTGTATGCATGCATATAAGCCTATCCAACGGTTAACTTCAACAGGGGATTGGGGCATGCGTGGGGAGAGGGGTGGGATGGGAATGGGGGGATGAGGACAAATATGTGACACCTTAATCAATAAAGAAATTAAAAAAAAAAAAAAAAAAAAAAAAAAAATAAACATAAAAAAGGCCTCACCAATCCTGAAAGAATGAGTATTTGAATAATAACTCTATGGTTGTTTAAGAAGAAAATGTTGAATTCACAGCATATGGAGAAAATCACCTATGATATTAAGTGTAGAGGTAGGTTTAGTAGTTAGTAGTTAGTTAATGAGGAAGTAGGTTTCCTGATTTTATATAGGGGGGGGGGGTGCAGAAACTGGAGGGGCAAAGATGTGGTTGGGCTCAAAGTTGTGTGTGTAGCCCTGGCCAGTGTTTCTCAGTGGTTAGAGTGTAGGCCCTCGAAGAACCACCAAAGGGTCCAGGTTCAATTCCCAGTCAAGGACAAGTATGCGGGTTGTAGGTTCGATCCTCAGCCCCAGTTGGGGCACATGCAGGAGGCAACCAATTAATGCATCTCACATTAATGTTCCCCTCTCTCTCTCCCTCGCTTCCTTCCACTCTAAAAATCAATGGGAAAAATATCTTCAGGTGAAGATTAACAACAACAACAAGTTGTGTGTGCAAATAGTACGAAAATGTAACAACCTTGAACTGGTGACAAAACTTGTTTTTTAATTATTAAGATGTAGCAGATTTTTACACCCTACCAGAGCACAAGAGCTATTGATCATCTAAATCAGGGGTAGGGAAAGTCCAGCCCTTGGGCCATGTAAGGCCTGCGAAATCATTTGGTCTGGCCCTGGTAAGGCATTAGGGGTGATTTAATTAAATGTTTGACCAAATGTAGCAGTCTAATTTTTAAGTTGATAATTTTGTAAGGCCTGTGAATGATGTCATAAATATCCAAATGGCCCTTGGCAGAAAAAAGGTTCCCCACCCCTGATAAATATTAACTAAGAAACCTTTTTTAACATAATAATACTTGTTTTGAAATATACTTTGTACGTATTCTGCTTCATTTCTGATTTTAAATGGTTTCCGTATGCATGCCAAATTTTAGTAGATCAATAGCTTACTAAAAAGTGTATTTTAGGTCAATGGATTAAGGGTGGCACAAACTCAAGATGGCAAAATTCGCCCTTCCACTACAATTTCAAATTATATGCCAGAGTATATAACTGTGTACCCATAAATTTACTAATGTATCAAATCTAATTCATAAAGCCATTAATTTATTTCAATTCATTTTGTTTGCTTTTGTCCTACATTAGTGAGTTTGAAGGATATGACCTTGAAAAACATGACCTTAAAGATCTACATAAGAATTGATGTTTATTTCATAACCATGTATAGGCTACAAAATTGATATGTTGCCCTGTGACTTTACTGTGAGGGGAAACTATCCATTATTTTCTAAAGGAAAGAATCTTAGCTTTTCTATATTTCATTTTGAAACTGACTGGCCAAAATATTAGACCTGTTTGAAATATGTTTAAATATTTGGCACCTTGTAAGTTGGTTTCACTTAAAAGATTTTTTGTTGTTGTTCTTATTTAAAAATGCACAGGTTTCTTATATCTAGAAACTCTTGGTCTGTCCAACTGTCTAAGTTATGGCCACACTGCTGAGCAATGCAGGTCAGGATGGAATGTTGGCATTAGGCTCCCGGAAAACAAGGGCTGGCCATTTTAGCCCGTCACAGAGAACTCCTGGTCACCTCCCAAGGGGCAAATTGATGTCAAGTTCTGCTGTCTGTCAGGATTAAGTGCCTGTTTGCTTTTTCACTAACATGTGGTTTGAGAACAAAGCAGCTCAAATCTCCTCAGTCCCTAACAAAGCATCTCAAATTGCTGAGTAAAATTCCTTAATCCCCCATCTTAATCTGAAAACACCAGCAGTGCATGGTAGAACCCTGTGGTCTCTTTTTGTACTGCTCTCCACTCCACCCACCCCCATCTTCCTCATTCCTGACCACCTACTCCTCCACACTCCCACTAACCTGAGCAATCGGCTGACCCTGTAAATGACTCTTCAATGGAACATTATCAAGTAGGAAATCCAGGTGATATGGTCCCAGATCATGCTGTGTCTTGGCATTTTTATTCCTTAGCAACATCATTTTTAAGAGTGAAAGGGAAAATATAAAGATAATAGCAGAGGGAATAATCACCTTCACTTAACCTTGCAGGTTATGCGTGTACAAATAGTATTGTCCTAAGTTTTCATGGAAGGAGTTAACTGTTTCTTTGCAATATTTGTCAACTCTTGTCAGAAGCTAAAAGGATATGGAAATTTTATACACACATTTAGACTATTTTTACTAAGGTAAGAGAAGGAAGCAAAATTAACTCCTGACTGGTTTGAAACTGTGAAATAATATTTGTTAATATGTGGCAAAAGAATCAGCAGTTGCGGATTTTTTTATTATTATTTGCTTATGTTCTTTACATATTAAGGATCAAGACTTTATCAGTTGACTAGAGTTGAAAAGCCCTATTTTGCTTCCTTAATTTGCAAAGTGTTAAAGTCTGCAAGTTGAATGCCATAAAACCTTAATTCCTCTGAAAAAAAGTTCTTATGATTTTAACATTTTATTTGTGATCTCTTTCCTTACTGATGTTACCTGAAAATAGATTGGTAGATGTTTCTTGAGGTGATATTTTTGGACAGCTGCCAAATTTAGTTCTGTTCTTAGAGAAGCTGAAACCATGGTAGTTACCTTTTCTCCTATTTTTTTCTTTTTTAAAAATATATATTTATTGATTTCAGAGAGGAAGGGAAAGGGAGAAAGAGATAGAAACATCAATGATGAGAATCACTGATTGGTTGCCTCCTGCTCACCCACTACTGGGGATTGAGCCCGCAACCCGCAGCATGTGCCCTTGACTGGAATCGAACCGGGAACCCTTCAGTCCGCAGGCTGATGCTCTTATCCACTGAGCCAAACCAGCTAGAGCCTTTTTTCCTATTTTTCTATAAGAAAGTTGAACAAGATTCACCATAAAAAAAATAAATAACATCAGAAAGCTATACTCCTTCACTCCAAAAATTTCATTCAATTGAGTACCCAGTCAAGATAGATTCTGATCTAATAGACTCTATCCCTCCTTTCAGAACATCCTCCTCCCTAAAACAAGAGAATAAAACTATTTTCTTCATAATCTTAGACTCCGTTGTTGTATGTGTAGCTCAGAAAAACAGCAATAAAGCTTCATAGAGAATGTAAAAAATAGGAAAGCTAACACTTCCCAACACATGAGCACCTATGAAAACAGCACCTGTGCTGTATTTAATAGCATCACTTTCCCATTTTTCTTCCTGGCAGATTTACTTTCTACATGGTCGTGTGAAGAAAAAGAGTGAAATGAGAAGAGGGAGGTGCATGCAAACATCCTACTTCCAGTTCAAGCTTGCATCGCCACTGTCCCTTTGAGGTGATAACCTCTATTTGAGAAAATAAAATAATTGTCATTCAGATACAAAACATCACATTTTCCTCAGTAAATGCATTTATTCCTGCAAAATCCCCACTTCAATAATAGAACCACCCCCCTTCCAATTTAAAAATGATTATTCTTTACAAATGTCAGGTTTTTAAGCTCAGCACTTTTAATATGAGTAAAATAGAAAATGGGGGCAGTTCCTGCAGCTTCTAATCCATAATCATCCAACATGAACCTCCTCAACCCAACCCCAAGGTTGGAGGCAATGACCTTGGATGAACTAATAGAGCAAGAATATCATAGAAGCTTTATAGTACAGCTCATGGGTAAGATCCTAACTATATGTGTTTGAATCCCGGTTCTTCTGTTCTCTCGCTGTGTGACCTTGGGAACATTTTTTAACCTTTCTGTGTCTCAATTTCCCCTGTAAATTAGGTTAATGGCCATATCCAACCCATCTGAATATTGAGTTAATACTTGTGCAATACAGCACTGTCTGCTATAGGAACGTTTGATTTTTTTTTAAATTTACATCTTTCCAAGTTAGTTTGAAAATAAGATCTTTCTTCTACTCTACTCAGCAACAACAACAATAAAAACACATTATATCTTAAGGTGACAGCATGGGGGAAAAATAAAATGATGAGAGAGATTTTTTTTCTACTCAAAATAGGGAATAATATGCAAAGCAAAAAGTATGTGAAATATATAAAAAATATATCTTTAAGAGTTCAAGAATTTAGAATATGATGTGCTTCAGGTTTTAATAGCCTACCTTAGACATAACCAATAGTTCTTTGAGAACTTTTGATTATTCTAGGCAAGTTATTTTGTTAAATAAGCTGTCGGATATTTAGGTTACATGTACCTTGGCAAATATTTATTTCTAAAAACTTGGACTTCAGCAAATAAATGCCATATTTTTGGAACATCTTAACAACCTGAGTTGAGATCCCAAAACAAATATTTTTAGGAGTTTTTCTTTTTCTTTTTTTTTAATAAGGACATGTGCCTGGAAAACGTTTCTGTAAGGTTTTTTACAAGCTTCCTTCTATACCCTTCCAGCTGACATTTAAACCAGCATTCCTGGTTGCCCCATTGAAATAGTCATGAAAATATTTTCCTTCATTCACCTTTTCAGCAAGTATTCACCGAATCCCTACCAGGGCCAGGCACTGTTATCCAGCAGTGACCCAAGCAGACACAGCCTTGCCCAAGTTTCCAAGATAGCTAACGTACACCCAGGTGAAAATGCTCGACAACCTTTCTGTCTCTGTCTTGCAATATGGACGTGTTTGCTCAGCTTCCCTAAGCATGGTGGTTCTGTGGATTGAGCAATACAATCTGAATAAGCAAGGCTCTAATTAAGGGCTTTGGGTAACATTTCAAGGCCTTCATCTCATCCTAGGATAGCCAAGCTCCCCAACACTAAACGTGAGTGAAAAACAAAGAGCCAGTCCTTTAACGTAGCTCAACTTTAACGAGAGTTGGAGGAAGAGATAGAGCGTTTGTGGTGCAATGGCAGCTTATCATTTTGTTGATCAAGGTGCCTTGGAAGTTTCTGTAAGGATAAGGTTCAAAATGAGGATGCTACAAACTGCACAAGTCCTGCAGCATGGTGTTTACAATGTTTGGGAGAAACTCAAAATGTTCCTCAGGCCATAACTCCTCTATACGGATCTTTCTACAACTGAAATCCTTGCACTTGCTCCAATTGTGTGGTTCTGGAGCCAAAGCCAAGGGTGCGAGTCTCATACTCTCTAGTTAGTTCTACCACATCTCACGGGTATAAACTGGTCCTGGGTCCGCCCAGTCTTTCTAAAAATACATGTTTGCAGTCACAATCAATCAGGGAGAAAACGCCAGTGAATCAAATATAAATCGATCAACCTTTCAAAATACATTCCTTAAGAATAGGAAGGCTGTGTGTGGAATGCACCCTATATTAGTGCTCCCTAAGAAAAGTTACCCCAGTCATGTTTACATATCAGCCCAAAGAACACGAAAGAGGAAACCCCTCCCCCCCCCCCGAAAGTGCAGGGCCCCATAATGAGATGGAAGCCCAGCTACCTGGTTTGCTAACTTTTACAAAGCTGGTGCCGAGCAGTGAGGTCCTGACCACACACGTGTGAGGACATTGAGGTTGATCTCACAACTTTATTCATTGCCTAATGGAACTTCAGTTCTCTGTAACATCAATAGGCATTTGGCCATGCAAGTATTAAAAAGACCGTGTGTGTGTGTGTGTGTGTGTGTGTGTGTTGTCTTGTTGACATTCATCACTTAGTCTTAGGTCAAAGATTCTGGTTTGAAGGCCACATGCGCAGTATGATTTCATTTGGGAGAACACATCTCTTTTGCTTAGGAAACAAAAGTCTGAGAGAAAACACATAAAAAAGTTAATAATGATTATCTGTTTTCTCATCTCTATTTTCTCATATTTTTATAACTTGAACACATATTACATAAACCCAGGTAGGCACAAACTGTCACTTCTAAACATCTGTGCCTGGACAGAGGGCACCTTCATTTACATCTGTTACATTTCAATTACACAGAAATCTGTGAACAAATGCTGGCCAACAAGTCTCGCGTCAATCTATAATAATAAAAGCATAATATGCAAATCGACCAAACCACCAAGAAGCAGAATGACCATCCAGATGACCACACTGTGACATGCACTGGTGCCAGGCCAGCAAGGCGGATGCAATGCAATTGGTCGGTGGGCCCACCCTCGCCCCACAATCGCCCCACAGAGGGAGGCCCAGGCCAGCCAAGCAATCGCACCTCACGCCTGTCACCCGCAGAGGGAGGCGACCGGTGGGGGTGGGGGGGGGGGGGGGGGCACAGCACCACACAGATGGCAAACAGTGGCAGTGGCAGGGGTGGGGCCAGCTGCTGGCAGCCAGGGGAAGGAAAGTCCTGATAGGCCCTGTTAGCCTGCCAGGCCTAGGGACTCAACCCAAGGGGTCCCAGATTGCGAGAGGGCATAGGCCAGGCTGATAGACACCGCCCCTCATGCATAAATTTTGTGCACCAGGCCTCTTGTAAATACATAAACATACAAATGATTATACACAGACATACACACAAACTTTATAAGACCACTAGAGGCCCGGTGCACAAAATTTGTGCACGGAGAGTGGGGTCCCCTCAGCCCAGCCTGCACCCTCTCCAATCCAGGACCTCTCAGGGGATGTCCAACTGCCAGTTTAGGCCCGACCCCAGGGATCGGGCCTAAACTAGCAGTCGGATATCCCTCTCACAACCCTGGACTGCTGGCTCCTAATCGCTCACCTGCCTGCCTGCTTGGTCACCCCTAACTGCCCCCCCTGCCAGCCTGGTCGCCCCTCACAGCACCTGGCATTCCCCCCTCCCCCCCCCTGCTGATCTATTCATCCCACACAGCCTGCTGTTCAGTTGTTTGGTCGTCCCTCACTAACCCCCCTGCTGGCCTGGTCGTAGGCAGCCATCTTGTGAGGGTTAATTTGCATATTACCTCTTTATTATATAGGATTATGAATTACTGAATTATTATTAGCAATAATTGCCTACATCTGGTCAAAATATTTACCATCTCAGTAGTTCTCAAACTTGAGGGAGAATGAAGATCCCCAGTTGGTGGACCCGAGCTCAGAGTTTCTGATTAAACAGATCTGGGATTGGACCTGAGAATGTACA
The DNA here is from genome assembly GCF_027574615.1 of Eptesicus fuscus. NCBI lineage: Eukaryota > Metazoa > Chordata > Mammalia > Chiroptera > Vespertilionidae > Eptesicus > Eptesicus fuscus. The sequence continues at coordinate 39,461,149 of NC_072488.1, read as the reverse complement.
TGCCTAGAGGTTCTCAGCAGATGCAAATGCCACTGGTCAGAGAACCAATTTGAGAACTGCTGACATGACAATGCTATTTTGCCTGAAATGATGAAAGTCCCAGGGTGATTTGACGCCTGTCTGTTCAGGTGTGTTCAATTCTACTCTCGGGAAGATGGTAAACAGCTGTCCTTTCTCCTCACTAGAGAGAAGAGAGGAAATAGAATTAACCTGCGTCGTAGTGATTTAGATTTGCTCTAGAGGCAAAATGTCCTGCTGTAAGGGTTATTAAGTGCTGAGATGGGTGGGATAGAGGGTTATGAGGAGGAAGTTTTTGTTATCTACTTCCCTGGGGGGAGGGGGGGAAATTAACAATTTACAGTCCTTACTTAAATGAAGGGGAAGGAGAAACAGATGCCATAAGGGGCACCAGTTCTTTTCAGGTGGACCCAAACCCATCCCACTCCCTTTGGTGAATGGATGACTAAATATTGTCTTCCTCTGTTTCCCATCAGGGTGATATGCAGTTGTTCTCTCTCACTTCCAGGAGAGTGTTTCAGACTCACGGGGCATTGAAATGGCTTAATTTATGCCCTTTCCTTGAGACAAAAGAACAGATCAAACAGGGCATCTCGCGTTTCTGATGTTCTACTCCTCGTGCTGGGAAAGCACCAAATCAAGAGCGTTTCAGCTACGTATTTCCTTTGAAGAAAAAGCCCAGACATCGCCTCAGTTAAACTTACCGAAAGGTTGCTTTCCACATGGGTCCAGAGCTCCCAAAGAAAACCACTGGGAAAGAAAAACAGATTTAGTTACATAGTCCACTCAACTCGTTCTCTTCAGGTTAGGCTCTTCATTCTCAGCTCGTTGTCAGCTCAGAATACAAAACCAGTCACAGTCTACAGCTGACATTTGCCTTCACTCACTAGACATCTAGACTTTTCCATGGTTCTCATCACAGAATTTGGAAAATGAACATGCCACACTCACGCTTGCTAGGAGAGCTTGAACTCTGGCAGGTGACAGACCTGAATTCACAGCCCATTCATCATTCCCTGCCTGTGTGACCTTGAGCAAGATACTTCATCTCTCTGGTCCTCCTCTGTAAAGTGGAATTGATTATTCTCTATTTCCTTGGGCTGCCTTGCAGATTAAAGGAAATACATCGTAGAGAGGACCTAGTCCAATGCCTGCCGCACAGAAGGGGCTCAACAGATGTTGGTTTTGTCTCACTTCAAAACCCAGTCCAGAGGCAAAAATGGTCTAGACAGAAGCCCATATGATGGCTCTTTAGTCTAATGCAACATTTGTTACAAAGACAATGTAGATAGATTTTGTTCATCTCATATCTTCTCCCAGGTGCAGACAACTTTGCTTCAATGAGTACCTCTGAATTTCCACTGGCCCATATCATAGAAAAAGTGCCTCTTGCACTGGTATTTTAATAAACTAAATTGTTTTGGATGCAATTACACAATTAACTCCCAATCAACTTTTCCTTTGGAATCCATTATTTCTTTAATATGTAGTAAGAAAATGGAGAAATAGCTTTGGCATTCAGATTTCTCTGCTTTAGTTTTTGTTTTTTAAAGCAAATACTAAACTCCAATTATTTTTCAAATGGGGGATTATTCAGATTATAACTTTAAAAAACAAATAGCTATAAAATGAGAATTATATGATTCTATATCTCAAAGCATTACTTTGAGGACAAAATGGGATAATGCATGCAAAATGTACAGCAGAGTTCATAGTACATATTATCTGTAATTATTGTTATTATGATGATGGTTTTCAGTATGTGATGATGAAAGTCCTCTTCAGATGTAAAATTTGATGCTTAACCCAGCCAGTGTAGCTCAGTGGTTGAGTGTCAACTTATGAACCACGAAGTCACAGTTGGATTCCAGTCAGGGCATATGCCCAAGTTGCTGGCTCAATCCCTAGTAGGGGGCATGCAGGAGGCAGCCCATCAATGATTCTCTCTCATTATTGATGTTTCTATCTCTCTCTCCCTCTCCCTTTCTCTCAGAAGTCAATAAAAGTGTTTTTAAAAACACAAAAATTCAATGCTTAATTTATTTTTCAGGAAAGCCTATCTCATTCCTTCACTCTATACATACCACCTCCTTAGACAAAGAACATTTAGGACCTGTGTGACTACATTCACTTGTGCCATAATTTCATTCTTTCTGGTTAATTTGTAGGAGTGGACATTTATAAAAAAATCTCTAAATACATTTCTTTTATAATTGATTTATATTTTGCATATTTGTCCTGCCAGCCCATATGTTCAAAACAAGCAGAGAATCATAGTCATTTGGAACAGAGGAAACCCTAGGAGTCATCTAATCTATCTTCATTATTTTAAAGATAAGAAAACTGAGGTTTGAAAATGTTAGGTGACATTCCAAAACCCCTAAACCAGCACTATCAAATCCAAAACCCATTTCCTCCTTCCATCCAGCAGATAGGAAGTCCAGGAAGGCACTAGTAGGTTTTGGATATTTGTTGCATGGAGAGTGTGTTTGTTTTTATTTCATATCACCAGGAATTCTTTTATTTGCAAGTGACAGAACCCAAACTTTAAGAAACTTCAGCAGAACAGTGTTCCATTGGTTCATACAATACAGCTCAAGGCTGCACATAAATTCTGGACAAGAGACCTGGAACTGTTATTAGTCTCTTGACTTATTTTGTGAATTGACTTCATTTCCTCAGCTTGTCCTTCTGTATAAAGCTTCCCTAACATAGGGAAAGGACTATACCCATTAGGACCATGTCCTTTTGAATATAACAGCAACCCACACACAGTAGTAGAAGTAAACTGAGGCTTTCTTTTTCTCCTGTAGCAAGAATTAAAAAGGCAAGCAGGCTGAGGCTAGTGCAGCCACTTGAGATGGTCTCAATGAATCCAGGTCCTCCTAATTCCTACCCCATTGTTCTTAGCAGGTTTAGTCATTGTGTGCAAGTTTCAAGCAGAAAAAAGGAGAGGAGTAAGGGCAAAAGTCACTTGTCAGCTGAGTGTGACCCCTTTTATCAGAAAAATAGCTTTCCAAAAGCCCCACACAGTGGACTCGCGTTTACATCACACTGTTCGCAAATGGAGAACAAGGTCACCTTTGACTCCAGGAGAGTGTGAGGAGATGGATGTTTTCAACTGGGAACATTCCCACTCAAAAGAAAACAAGAAAAAGGATTTTGTTCATGAGAAAAAAGGACAGAATTAATTTTGGGTAGGCAACTTGTTTGCCACAGGACATTCCTCTCTTATTTCCAACTAGACAAATCCTGAAAAGAGCTGTTAATTGGCTCTGTTGGGCCTCAAGCCCATCCTTGTGGCCAGAACAGTGGGATATCAGATTCGCAGCCCCAGCTAGAGCCACAGGCAGGTCAGTAGAAGATTCTCAGCCTAAAGGGCAGAGGGGGCGGGGGGGGGGGAAACACTTGCCAGGACAGGGTGCTCAGCAGGGGAAGCCAGAGATATCGGGACAGTCCAAACCTCACAAGGTAGAACTATGTCCAAGTATCTGCTCAGGATGTAAAACGCTGGTCATAGTTGTGAATTTTGAAAAGCACCAAGAATTTCCTCTGATGAAATTCAGAATATATCCCAAAGCCACAAGGAAACGCATAGCCAAAGGCCGATTCCAAATATGAACTATACACAGGAGGTTGCATACCCATTTGTCAGGTGCATCGTTTTATAGCCCACGGGTGAGTGATGGGTCAAGGCTGGGGATCTGCTGCCTCGCCCAGTGATATCATCTTCCATCATGTTAATTAAATTAATCTGACCTGCACTAATGAAAACCGCAGAAACCTATTTTGGTGTCTAGCAGCACATACATTTTGATAATTTAGTCCTGTCAGACTTGTGTGCCTCTCAGTACCAGATTCGATGCTCATAATGTCAGGGTAATTTTCAGCATTTTCTACACAAAACTAACAAAGAAAATGACTTGTGGACTAAATTTCATTTCGGTTGAGCAGCAAACCAAATCAAAAATTAGAGATTCGTGATGACTTCGTTGACGCTCGGAGCTTTATCCATCCGTCTCTCTTTCTTAACATATATTCTTCTTTGACATATTTTCAAATGATTAGCCACCTGAGAAAATATTTAAATGATCATATCATAAGGTAAAAGATTTATGGCCTGAATTACATTAAACAAATTCAATATGCTGTGCATATGGAAATGAGACGCTTTCAGATTATATTTTAGCCATTAACATGTGCCTTAAAATATTTAGTTTCTGTTTGCAACATCTGATTTCCCCCCTGTTCATCTGATGGCTGATTCTCAGAGTAACCAAGCGCAAACGAATGACTTAGTCCTTGGTTCAGAGAAATAATGGGTTACCAGCATAATTAATTTTATGTTTAATTACTGTAGAATGAAACAATTCAACAATATCCAATCAATCCTTGGAATGACAGAACAGAAGGTCAGCAGTTGCTAAGTCAATTGTTTTGAAAGAGAAATTTATGTCAGGTTCTCTTTTATGTGCTATGGAAAGAAATTGGATAAAAGTGGTCAGGCAAACATTAATTAATTGTGTAAATGTAATCTGGTTGTCATGCTAAATCATACACAAAGGCGATACAGTTCTCAGAATGGGGGACACGCAGCCACTGCAGGTTTCAGGGACTCGCTCGATCCCGCCCCCACCCCCATGCCACGCACACAATCAAAGCCTCAGAGTCAAATATTAACGTCTCTGAAGTTATTTTTGTAAAGTTTGTCTTGCCAACCCTGTGGAAAGGAGTGGATGGTTTCAGCTTATTTCTTTCCAAGACAACTCTTTAAATCTGGGAGCCGGGACTAACCTATCTCCCCATCCCTCTCGCTGTCCCATTAGTAATAGAGGGAACCAAACTAATCCCCAGGGCCAGTATTCTGCTCCCAGCATTGATCATATCTGGGAGCTCGGGTAGACACTGAGACTACCGGATACAGAAAGTGTCCACATTGCCTTTGCATGTTTAAAGGGTTCCTTATCCAAGATCTCCTCCTGCCTATAGATTTTGCCAGCATCTAATGCATGTAAATACTCTGTTTCTTGGCCTCAGGAAACCCCAGTTTCCCCTCTGCCCTACCTGAGGTGCTGTATCAACACGGCTGTTCACTTGCTCCAATACGATTTCTCCTGTCTCAATGACAACTCTTTGGGGAAATGCCCCCAAAGACCCTATTGTATTTCTTCTCAGCAGTCCCTTTTTGAAACTAGAGTACAAAGTAGCAGTTACGCTGCACACATGAAGGTGAAAAAACCACCACGGTATCACTCGAGAATTTTCTGTGAAAAAAACAGAACCGTCACTTTCCCATCATAGCTACCAACACCTTGAAGGCCACGTTCAGAAACGTGGGAGTGAAGAGATAGTGCCTTTTGCACTGAGCATGTCCCTAAAAATTAAGATGAGTTTGTGGCCGTGTAGGTAATGGGCCTGGGCAAAATGTAGAGCAGGCTTATTCATGGCGATTGAAACCAGAAAGGTCCCAAAGGTGCCGTGAGGGTGGGTGAATTGAAGGGGCATGAGGGGGGCGGCCAGAGTGTTGGAAATGTCCTGATTTTTTAGCTCGATGCTGGTTATGCGCATGTATTCAGTTGGTGAAAGATTGCTAGCCTTATAAGTATATGTATCTTTTTGTAGGTGGGTATACTTTAAGAAAAGATACTTAAAAATAAAAATTCTAATTCTCCTACCACGTGAAGTCCCTGACATACAAGGCCTACGTGTCCCGCAATCTGAGACAAAAATGTTTGTTTCAAGGGATCTTGGATTCATTATAGAAAATTGTGTGGAAGAGTCTGGTTTTTCACGAAACGATGAAGGTTTCTTTGCTCACGCTGAATTAATATTCTAGAGTGGCAGCCCGATTCAGCCAGGCTGACTTGGGCCGTATGTGGATGTTGCCCATGTGTTAGTGTCAGTGAGCAAAGCCACACTTTGAAGCTGTATCTTAAACACAGGACTTTTATTTCAGAGGCCAGAATAACCCTCAATTGCATGAAAAGGGTACGTAGTGGCCGGAATCTGTGTGTGTTATCTGAAAGGCCCCATGGACCAGAATAGGTAGGGACGCCTCCTGACAGCACCCATCGCTCTCTGTAACAGCACTAAATTCTCCTGGGCAAAGACTCGGTCGGAAATGTGGAAACAGTTGCTTTCCCTCGGCCACCACAAATTTTCCAATAGGAGAATTCAGAGAGTTTCAACACTCTTAAACACAAAGCAATGCTAGGACTGCAAATTCCATATCTTCAGAATTATTTTTTCCAGGGTTAAGATTGCTCTGAGCCCTGACTGGTTTGGCTCAGTGGATAGAGCGTCGGCCTGTGGACTGAAGGGTCCCAGGTTCGATTCTGGTCCAGGGCATGTACCTTGGTTGTGGGCACATCCCCAGTGGGGGGTGTGCAGGAGGCAGTTGATCGATGTCTCTCTCTCATCAATGTTTCTAACTCTCTATCCCGCTCCCTTCCTCTCTGTAAAAAAATCAGTAAAAATATATTTAAAAAAGAAAAAAAAAGATTGCTCTGAGTAGCAAAAGTGTTTGTCTGGAAACAGTCCTCTCGGCCTGTGTAAACACCAGGCGGGTATCCACATTGCCTGGACTTTGAAAGCGTTACATATTTCTGATTATAGAACTGGCTGACTCTCTGAATGGAAAGTTGATACTCTCTAATAAATCTAAGAAAACCAGAAATGGAAATGCAAAAGCTGACCAGATTAAAACCATTAAATTATGTGCCTCAAAAATGCACTTTGATAAATCAGCCACTGATATTTTTTAGTAAATCTAGTTTAATATTTATTGATTTATCCAACACTATACCATCCTTTGTGTTACAAGGTCTTTGGGACCACACATCTAATTTCTCAACGATACAAATACACAGTTCTAGAACTCTTATAAAAACGCTGTCCCTTTTAAGATTATTCACAGTGCTATAGTACATATACCATAATATTGTACCGTTGAATATTACATTTCATTGAAACTAAGACGCCGTCAATGATAAGAAGCACAATTTGTTTTTAATCCTCATCTGAGGATATTTTTTCCATTGATTTTTAGAGAGAGTGGAAGGGAGGGGAAGAGATAGAGACATCAATGTGAGAGAGACACATCAACTGGTTGTCTCCCACACGAGACCACTGCAGAGCTGGGGATGCTGCAATGCCCTTAGCCTGAAATTCAACCAGCAACCCTTTCCTTCTGCGTGCAGGCCAACACTCTAACCACTGAGAGACACCGGCCAGGGCAAAGCAGAATGATTTTTAATTGAATGTAACATTGTATAAGTTTAAGGTTATAGCATGTTACTTTGATACATTTATATATTGTACTGCTAGCATGATTGTCATTATAGAAATATTTATGTATTTTACAATTATAGCACAATATTTTTGTCTATAGTCATTATTGTGCATTAGATCTCTATTGCTTATTTACTACTCATTACAAGGCTGTGCCCCTAAACATGCCCTGGTATCCACTGTTTTACAGGTTTGGCTTTTTTAGGTTCCACGTATGGGTGATGTCATAGAGTATTTGTCTTTTTCTGTCTCATTTTTGTCACTTAACTTAATAACGAAGAATTATCTTATGTAATATCACTAAGAAAGGGGGAAATACTCCTAATTTTAAATTTTTCATCACATCTTTTTAAAGATACAGCCTTATTTCAGATAGTAAAAGGTGAGAAATACATCTCAAATTTGGTGAAATGTCTTTTTTCACTCTCAAAAAAATGTGGGGAAAACTTCTAGCTGATTTTAAAATTCAGTAACAATCACCAATGGACAAAGGATTTTTTTGTTTTTATTTTTTTTGTTGTTTGCTTTTAAAAATATTGCACTTATCATAAACCTTTTTATGTTTTAATATGGAAGAGGATAATACTGTTTTGCATCTTTAAAAACAAAGTTTCTGTCTTTTCCAAAATAAACATAAAAGGTCACAATCCCCTCTCCTATAAATCTTAAATTATAACACATGGAATTGAAGTCTTTAAGATTATGAACAGGTAATATCCCCATAGCAGGCACTACTTTTTGCTTGCTAATGAAAATATGACAGAGTACATAAGACCCACACAAACTGTGATTCATGAAATGAAGCTTCTCAATATTTCCTTTAAACACAACTCTAAAGCAATTATATCTCCACTTAACAAGACCTTAGACACGTGTAATTACAGAAGAGAAGTGCATTTGCAACACTGAATCCAACCACATTCTCTTAAACTTGATCTCTGAATGTCCACGGCAGTAATAAAACCATCATTTGCCCCCGTGAATGGTCTCTGAAATTAATGTTTCTTTCCCATTTTAATTATAGCACATTTTGCTTTCAAGAGAATAAGTAGAAGTCTAAATTAAAAGAAAACTCAATTATCTGAAACTTATAATTCATTCTAAACCTATCTCTGAAAAACTCTGCTTTAAGCAGAAAAGTGAATTATTATTCTTTTCTCTTTCAGAGTGGAGCTGGGATGAATCCTCTGAAGTTGGGGCTTTAACCCTGCAACTATTTTGAAATCTTAGAACATAACACATGGAATTGAAGTTTTAAAAATTATAAACAGGTAATATCTCCTTATGCCCGTCAATTTACACAGAGTAAAATGGAAATAGATGGAAACACTTTATAGGAAAAATCAACCACTATAATCCACAGTGCGGATTTTATCCCTTACAAGTGGCATCTGTCGGAAAGACTTCGGTACCAGGCATTCCTAGCACTTGACCACCACACCTTTCACTGCCGGGGATCAAAGCTCCGCAGCTTTCATTCTCACTCCTCACGTTCCATGTAAATGCGTAACAACCAATTGCAAGGTGTAAATTTTGATTGAATTCTGGATTTTAAAAAGGCAACTTTAAAACATATCTTGTGGACAACTGGGGTAACTGGAATATGCACTACATATTAGATTATATTATCGAATTGTTCGTTTTCTTACTGTATGATAATGGCATTCTAGAAATGTGGGAGAAGGTATTAATTCCTAGGGGAATGCTGAAGTGTTTAGGAGTGAATTGTCATGATGTTATACTTCAAAATAATCTAAACAGCCCACTTGGTGTGGCTCAGTGGTTGAGCATCGACCTGTGAACCAGGAGGTTATGATTTGATTCCCGGTTAGAGCGCATGCCCAGGTTGCGGGCTTGATCCCCAGTGTGGGGTGTGCAGAAGGCAGCCGATCAGTGACTCTCTCTTATCATTGATGTTTCTATCTCTCTCTCCCTCTCTCTTCCTCTCTGAAATTAATAAAAGTATATTATAAAAAATAAATTAAATTAAGTAATCCAAACATGCATATGTACATACACAAAAAAGAGAGAAGGGGTGCACAAATGTGACAAAATGTTAATAACCGGTCAATCTAGGTGAAAGGTATACAGATGTACAATATATTCTACTTTTCCATAGGTTTGAATTTTTCAAAATAAAAAGTTGAGAGGGGCTTGTATAAGTGCCTGGGAAAGCTCTTCATCTGAATGACACTGAATACCTGCATTTTTTTCACTCTTCCCCTCGATAACAGTACTGTAGTTGATTTAACATGTGCTTCTCTGATGCACCAATAAAGTACTTCTGGAAGAATGGCAGGTCCGCAGGCCTTGTTCTAAGTTCATTAACGGACAACCTACTTTCAATGACAAAAGAAAATGTAACCTAGGCCTGTTTTAAAGCGATGATCGTCAGCTCACCTGGTCACTATGTCATGTAGGGTGCACTTCATTAAGGAGTGAGTTCCTTTGCTTGTAACCTGGGCTAAATGAACGCCAGTGTCCGGTTGCATAAATCATAGACTAAAATGTATCACTAAGTGCAATCAGATAGACAGCATCACCCTTTGCCCTCTCAAAACAACCCCACATAGGGCTTTATTTTATACAAGTTTTCCAAGTGGCAGATAGAAGGTCTCCTTCGCACCACAGAAAAGCAATATTCCTGACACTGAAAGGCCTGCAGCGGGGAGGTGCAATGTTTCCATGGCTTATTGCCACACTTCCATCTCTGGTGAGATGAAAACTTAAAACTTCACGGTGTCCCAAGGTTCATTAGCTAAGATAGCAAACGCTGCGGTTTGCTATCGCATGCAATGATGAGACAAACAACCAAAATCCTCCTGCAAAGGGGAAGTACTGGGAAGTACAGGTGACCCTTGAACAATGCGGGGTTAAGGGCACTGGTACCCTGAGCAGTAAAAAAATCCGTGTATGACTTTTGACTCCCCCAAAACCTAAACCCTACTGTTGACCCAAGCATTATGGATAACGTCAACAATAGATTAAAACATTTTTTTAGTTCTTTTTATTTTCTTTTTATTTTAGAGAGGAAGGGAGAGGAAGAGAGAAATAGAAGCATCAATGATGAGAGAGAATCATTGATCGGCTGCCTCCTGCACACACCCTTACTGGGGATCGAGCCCACAACCTGGGCATGTGCCCTTGACTGGAATCGAACCCAGGACCCTTCAGCCTGCAGGCCGACACTCTATCCACTGAGCCAAACCAGCTAGGGCGATTAACACATATTTTATATGTTATGTGTATTATATAGTGTGTTCTTACACTAAAGTAAGCAGGAGAAAAGAAAATGCTATAAAGAAAATCATTACATTGGAGGAAGGGTAGCATTGGGTAGAAAGGACCCAGCCTTGGGCTGGACACATGGTAGATGCTCAGCAGGTAAGCAGAGAAGGAAAATGTGCTACAGTACTTTCCGTCAGCTCAAAGTCAAAAGAGACAATAGCCATTCTCCAACAAATAAAGAACTACTTAAAGAGCATCATCTAGGAAAAGCACGCTGGCCACACCAGTTTACATTTTCAGTTAACCTACACAATCCTTAAGTTGGCTGGAAGGTCAAGACAGCAGCTAATAAAATCAGCAACTGAATTTAAAATAAAGAAGTACCCTTTCCGTGCACAGGAGATGTTTAGCTTGCCCTCTCCTTTGGTCACAGCTTGCATGAGAATTTCCTTAGATTTTTCAAAAGTGAACGTTGGAGTAAATAAGATGTGAGCATCGGAGTCTGAGATCTGCTAGATGTGTTTTTTAAACAGCTCTTTAGATGGGTGAATGAGGCAGCTTGATTAAGAGAGGCGAACCTGATCATCTGTCATCCGCTTGTCTTTAAGCCCTGAGGGGTAGTTTGTGCCAGATCGGGAGAGAAGTATGTCCCGAGAGACTGAGGACAGCACTACCTGGTAATCAAAAAAGAGAAATGAACACGGCATTGAAGAGACTTAAAGAGGCGGGCACAAAACTCATTTGTTTATCCCCTAATATAAATTTCCTCACAGATCTCCTTCATTTCTGCTATCCTTCTCCTTAGCTGAGAAAGAAATTGCATCATTTCTCTTCCTCTGCCTTTACATCTCCATTCCTGTAGGGTGCCACCTGCATCCTCAAACAAGCTGATGTCATCAATGCCCACGCTCTGGACCAGGCCGGCAGGGTCCCCAGTTCAGAGTCGCTTTTGTAGATTTTCATGGAACAAAGCGCTCTTCTCACCGTATGTGAGCTATAGGACCATGGGAGTCGGAGGAAAAGGCACAGGTGGGCCTGGACAGTGTAAGAGGTTAGAGCTCAGCTGCAGAGGCTCCTGACCCAGATCCAACTCTTGCCAGCCCGTCCCAGACTGGGGTGAGGCTGAGTGACTCAGCAAACCCCGCTCATTCATTCTGGTACCGCTGCTCCCAGTGGGTTCCTGTCCATTGTGCTTCATTGCATTTCCTCTTTGGAAACGGGTGGAATTCATTGTGGTTTTTGCTGCTTTTCATTTGGTGTTCCACATTTTCTAAAGTGAAATTTTTTCCCACCCCCACCCCACCATGAAACCTACTACAGTGCAATAGACATAGCAGACTCAATAAATACTTCATCGATGAATACATAAATGACAGAATTCTTTGAGAAAAAGGGTTACAGCAGCATTTATTTAAGTCCTGTGTTTCACATCATTAATTAGATTGACGTAATACCATGTATTTGTTTCAGAGGATAAAACTGCCTTCTAAGAACAATTCATTGGCATTTAGAAGTTTTGAAGTCAAATAACATTTCGCCTAAACTTCATTTCTTTCCCAAAATCTGAAATTAGGCAACTGGTGAAAATGAATAAATATTAAATAAACCTTTAGAAGTTTAATGATTTAGAGAACAACAACAACAAAAAACAATAATGGTCTTATTGTGATAATTTTAAATTTATTTATTTAGATGTTTTTGGATATTCAAAAATATATGAGTAACAATATAGAATGCCTTTGGGACTGCCACCCAGGTTAAAAATGTAAATACTACAAGCATAGCTGCAGTTCCTTGTGTACCCCTCCCAGATGCTTTCCTCTACACCCCCCAACAGAGAGAACCCTGATTCTGAGCATGGAGGTTATCATCCTGAAGCATATATTTATACTTTTAAACACATGTAAATTTCTCTAGGCAACACACAGAATCATTTTGCATATGTTCATTTTTATTTTTTGTTTTATTGATTTTAGAGAGAGAAGAGAAGGGGCACAGAGATTTGTTGTTCCACTTATGTATGTATTCATTGGTTGATTCTTATATGTGCCCTGACCGGGGATCAAACCTGCAACCTTGGTGTATCAGGATGACACTCTAACCAACTGAGCTACCTAGCCAGGGATATATATATATATATATATTCTAAAGTGAATGATATATATATATATATATATATATATATATTATATTTATATATATGTATATATATGTTTATCTTTATTGTTGAAAGTACTACAGATGTCCCCTTTGCATATTTTTTAATGTTGCATAAATGGTATCATATTGTACATATGGAATTTGGTCTTTTTTATTCTATACTTTTTAAGATGCATCCACTTTGACACATGTTGTTCCACTTTACTCATTTTGATTGTCACATATTATCCCACTATATGAATATATCACAGTGTAGTCATCCACTGAGAGCCCAGATTTAAAAAAAAAAAAAAAGGAGAAGGAAACTTTATCTCATGGGGAAGAAAAGTGCAGTCAGATAAAACTGACCCTTCGATTGTACACACCAGGGTCGCCCTGCTGCTTTCCTGCTTGCTGCTCAGGAAGGCTGTCTGAGCAAATGGCTAAGGCAGAGTTGTTAGAGGGCACCCCTGACTAGTCCCACACCTCTCCCTGTGGAAATGGCCTTCCTTGCTGCACCAGGGGTGCAAAATAATACCTGCAAGAGGCCCAAGGTCAGCTAACTGGACACCATGCCAAGTCACCTGTCAGGATGCAATTTCGGTTTCTCTAGGAAAATCATTCCTCTTATCACATCATTAAAACTGTGTGCTTGGAGCTATGCATTCCCCAACACCTCTCAGGTATGTTTGTTGTTGTTTTTTTACATCATAATCACCTCCCTGGACTATCCAGCCTGGCTCTGTTCAGTAATTGATCAAAAGGAAAATCAGCTGCTTCTCAAAGATGAGCCCCAAGGTGAGCAGCCACCCTCGCCTCAGATACCCAGCTCTGCCTGCCTTGGCATTCAAACCAACAAGTGGAAGGACAAGAGAAGAGCCATGAGCTAAAGGGGGAGCCTGGGAACCTCACCAACTGCAGTGGAATCTGCTTCGCCTGGGTAAGTCTAACACCTGGCCGCCCGATACCTGCCGCCGAGGCCAGGCGCCTACTGCTCCTTCCTGCAGTGCCAGATCGGGCAGAGGAACTGGCTGGCTAAGAAACTCGGTTCTCCGTGACAGGAAAGGCCAGTGGGTCTGGCCCCTGAGACTGGGATTCTGGAATTGATAGCCAGGTAAGTGCCTGCAGGGCAAGGCCAAGGCACCGTCAAGCATGGGGCCTCCTATTGACACGCCGAGGGAGCAGGGAGCCCACAGACACGGATAAAAGGTGTCCCTGCATTGGGAGAGATGGGGTAGGTAATCCAGCAGCGGCTCGCCATGCAGATGGTTTCACCCTTTAGTTCTGCACTCCCCTTTCAGTAGTGAGATTCTAATCCATATTTTAAAAAAGAAAAAAGGCTCTCATTCATGCAAGGTCTCTATTGAAAAACTATGTAAATCTATACAGAGAATATTCATCAACAATATAAAGGTACAAAATACTGTTTCACAAAGCATCATGGATGAACCTCCAAAGCATCATGCTGATACACCCTCTGAAATATTGATACATTATATGTGTGTGTTTATGTTTTTTAAGAAAATATATTTTATTGATTTTTTACAGAGAGGAAGGGAGAGGGATAGAGAGTTAGAAACATCGATGAGAGAGAAACATCAATCAGCTGCCTCCTGCACACGCCCTCCTGGGGATGTGCTCGCAACCAAGGTACATGCCCTTGACCAAAATCGAACCTGGGACTCTTGAGTCCACAGGCCGACACTCTATCCACTGAGCCAAACCGGCTAGGGCAGTTTATGTTTTTATTATGTATTTGTTTCTTGTGTGTCCTTCTTCATCTAGAAAGTTAACTCCACCAGAGCAAGTGTTTACTTGTCTGTTTTACTCACTGCTGTATCCCAGTGCTTCGAAAAATCTATGGCCCCTGCTGTGCCCTCGGTAACTGTTTTGGAATAAATAAGTTAAAGGAAAGAGAAAACATTGACTTTAGAGAGCATCCAGTTCAAATCTGTCATCTGACAGATGAGGACACTGAAGCCCCGAGAGATCGAATTACTTCCTCCATCACAGAGTCAGAATGTGGCAGCATTGCGGGCAAGAATGGACCACTCCTCAAATTCTGCTTCTCTCTCCAGTAAGGGCACACATAACTCCTTGTTTGGCCAGAATTATTCGTTCATCTTCACATCCTCCCCATGCATGTTTATAATTATTCTAATTTAATGGATCATCGAACTTAAAGAATGTGGTACAAAATAAACAGGCTACTCATTTCTGCCTTGATACTCTTACTCCCAAAATAAGTAATATATCAAAATAACTAATGTTCATAGTAAATCCAGTCTGAGACGATATCGCTTGAAACCTGTCGACATAAAAGAATTCTAGGTTTTGAATGTCTGCTTTGTACAGAAAACACTGTTGCTAGATTCAAAGGAGACTAGGGGGTATCCTGAGAAAAGCAAGGTACAAGCGGTGCTTGGGGCCACATCCCTCAGTTACGTAGCGCGAAGCAAATGCTACAAGCCAAGTGCCCAGTGCGCTTTTGCTATGCTACCAAATATGATGAAACCTTGAGCGAAAGCATGAAGCTGTATGCAAGATTTCAGGCGTCAATCAGTAATTGCCTTCCCTGTATTCCTAGTATTACATCCTTTTTTCTGCAAGAGACTTCCCTTGTTCATTTTCCGGTGCATGTCATGGGAATGAACAGTTTGTCTACCGTGCTAGCAACAGATTAGACAGCCTCCAAGATCAAGGCCAGCAAGGACTGACAAGGAAGAAAAGGGAGAAAAACAAGGAGTCCCCTTCAGAAAATGTTGGCAATGTTGAAAGGAAGTTGTTATGTTGACATCCTTTTACAAGACTCAAGACCCACCTTCTAGTATTCTCTACAAAGATTTTTCAATAGTCTTTCTTCATTTCACTCATCCAACAAATATTTACAGTGTTCATTATGGGACAAGCACTTTGCAAGGTGCTGAAGGTACTGGTGTGAATACATTGGTGTCAGATTCTGACCTCTTCCCACATCATCTACTCCATGCTCCATCTCATCCCCTTCAAACAACTTCTGTGGTCTCACCTGCCAGCAAGGAAAGAACTTGGATTAACCAATCTCCCTCTACTATCAGAATAATTAGTAGTTTGTTAACAGGACATTCTCCTCCTACACACACACACACACACACACACACACACACACACACACTTGCATTTTAAAAGCTAATGCTTGTTAGCCCAAATGGTCCATTAATTGTGGGACTTCAGGAAGATAACAAAATGATGTTAGATTAAAGATTTGGATAGGAGAGGTATTAGAGAAATAGGCAAATAGGAGCTTATCCGAGGGTTGACCCCTGGAATCAGCATCTCAAATGTGCTTTCCACTATTTCTCATTGCTTCTTCCTTTAATCTCCTTTCTGAATCCACCATTTTAAAAAACAAAATTGCAGGAATTTGACATGAGGGATGAGGATGAGACTAAAAGTAGGGAAGTCTGCCCAGGGCAAGATGAAGAGGACAATGAAGTCGTGTGTGCATCATTTTTAAAGTGGATGTTTTTAGGTAAGAGTTTATCCAAATGGAAAATTTTTAAACTTCCATTTTTCCAGGAACCTCTTGAGAAATGAATAGCAAGCAAAGAATTTAACACCCCTGATTATGGGCTGAAGGTCTCTGTCCCTCTCAAGTTCATATGCTGACATCCTACTTCCAATTGGGATGACATTTGGAGATGGGACCTACCGTTGGGAGGTAATTAGGGTTAGATGAGGTCATGAGGTTCGGGCCTTCATGACGGGATTAGTACCCTTAGAAGATATTAGGAAGTGACACCAAAATGTTCTCTCTCTTTTCCTTTTTCACTGCCCCCCCCCACACATACACACACATAAACACACACACACACACGCACACACACACACACACACACACACACACACTGAGGAGCTGAGATAACTAAATAAAATTGCTGAAATAGAACACACTTTTTAAATATGTTATGCACACCATAGATAGCTTGAATTGAAAAAGGAAACAGAACAGCCTACAGAAAAATTTTTTGTTTTTATTTTGGTTGCCTTTTGTGATGCCCTCATAAAACTCATGTAATCAGGATGTTCGACAGGCCCCAGTCTATAGTTAACACGCCCCGTCTCCGCTTTCCCCACTGACTTAGAATTGCCTAAACTTCTCAGCCCTCCCAAGTATATTGGATGAGTCAGTGGGGTTTATTTTTCCTGCGGGGCTCCAAGCGTGGGGCTGGCTGTCTCACAGTGAGAATCCAGCAAGCAACTGTCCAGAGCGCTGAGCCAACTTGAGTAGCCTGGGGAGTGAGTTCATACGCTGAGGAACTCATTTATCTTCCTCAGTAACCTCCTCTCATCCCCACCCCCACCCAAATACACACCACTTATCCCATCAAAACTGAGCTGCCAAGGCCGTCTCCTCCTGGGACTGTGGACACCTTCACAGTCAGAGTCACAGAGCTGTTCAAGCGGACGTCCCCTGATCGGTTTAAGCTGCTAAAACCCTGACTACCTTTCGATTCTGATTTCTCACTTAAATGACTAGTCAGTCTTGTCTGTGTGTATGGTAAGGAATTGGAACTGAAGATAAACAATAAAGGAGGCATCACTTTACCATTGTGTTCATTTCTCAGGAACATCTGACTAATCATATTACAATACACCTTATTATGTCCATAGGCTCAGAGAGGGGATGTTAAATCTCATAATGAAGAAAATTCGGGAGTCTTAAGGAGCTCTAGAAATGCTAATGTGAATGACCTGCTACATTAGCATAGTTAAGAATTCCTATGCCTTTATTGCCATTTTGAAATATGTTGAACCATGGGCAAACAGTTTGAATAACATATATTTTTTTCTTTGCCAACCACGTGTTTGGAATCTCAAATCACTGATGACTGGTTACCTTCATTCATTCACTTTTTGCCATCTTTATTTAGTCAGTCACAAACATTTATGGCTAGCTAAAATGTATGTTCAAGAGTATTGATTGCAAAATGTTTAAGAATATAAAAAATTAGAAAGAACCTAAATGGTCATCCACATGGAGTTAATTAAATGAACCATGCTCCATCCATACAGTGGAATAATGTGCAATAGTTCAAAGATGTGAGGTAGACTAAGATGTCTTGACATGGAGAAATATGACCTTGCTATATGGTTAAAGGCAGGGGGAAGCAGATTACAAAATGGCATTTCTAATGGGATACTTTAAAGTTAAATTGTGTGTTCATTTGTGTATTTCTCTAAGCATAGAAAATATACATCAACTTAAACACAGTGGTTATCTCTGGGGTATTTCTGGGTGGCATATTTTCCTACTATTTGAGTTTTTACAGTAAGGTAATCCATGAATCTCTTCATCACATAGTTGAAGTTCTTTGTCTTGGGAGCCCATGGAAGAATTACACACACCAGGATCCCTTGTGGTCTGGTGGCACCATTGGATTGGTTCTGTCTGATGAATTGTAAGCAAAAATGGCACGTGTCACTTCCAGGCTGGAACATGTAATTGCTAGTGCAAAATTCTCCAGAGCACTTTCCTTCTGCCATGAGCCCAGCAATGTTTGAGACAGTGGCTGCTCCATCAGCCTGGAATGAGAAGCTGGAGTGCGGGGGTGCGGGGGGGGGGGCGGGGGAGTGGAGGCCCTAGCCAACTCATGATGGCTACATCATTAGAGAAAAAAAATAAACGCTTGCTATTATAAACCTTTAAGATTTGGAAAGTTTGTTAATGAAGAATGATGATGCCTATCCTAACTAGTACATGTAAGCAGGTGTTAATTTTATCTTTAAAATAAAGATGATGCTCTTCTGAAAGCAGTAGGTGTGAACCTATCTCCATTCTGGGCCATGGAGATCAAACAGTAAGAGGAAAAGGTAATGACTTGCCCTTTAGGACCTCAAGTTGAGTCACAGTTTTAATTTATTGTGAGTTTTTCATGGATGCACTTTATCAGATTGAAGAGGTTCACTTCTCTAAGTTTGTTGAGTTTCTTAATCACAAAAGGATGTTGGGTTCTTTCAAATACTTTCTTGGCGTTTGTTGAAATGGTCATGTGGTTCTGTCCTTTTTTCTATTGATATGGTGTGTTATATTAATAAATTGATATTTGAAAGTTGAAAGGAGTGCAATATCCTTAGATGTATTTGTAGGAAGTGAACTGAAAATTCAGTTTCATGTCATCTTCTACCTCTTGGTTCATCCTCTTGTATTAATCAGGATAGGCTAGATTATGCTGCTGTGATAAATTACTACAAAATATCTGTGTTTTAACACCTATGAATTTACTTCTCGCTGCTTTAAAGATTGCTGTGGGTCAGACAACTCTCCATAATGCAATGCTTTATCTACCATCCATATGGTGACTCACAGATCCAGGCTGCTGTGATATCAACACATTGCTCTTACACTGACTGCCTAAGAAACAGAGAGAGACTGAACAGTCTCCCAGGGGCTTTTTACTTCCTCAGCCCAGAAATCACACAGGTCACTCATGCTCAGGTTTCATTGTCCATAATTAATCACATGGCCTTGCTTTACTGCAAGGAGACTGGAAAATAAAAATTATATTGTGCCAAGGAGGGAAGAATATGAAACAGAATTTGGGAACACATAGGATTTTCTCTGCCAAAGACTTCGTAAGTTCCTTACCACTTGTTGTGGGTTGAATGGTGCCCCCTTTCAAGAGATATGTTGAAGTCCTACCCCTCAGTCCTTCAAAACATGGCCTTATACAGAAATAGGATCATTGTAGATGTAATTAGTTAAAATGAGGTCATACTGGAGTAGATGGGCCTCTAATTCAATATGAACAGTGTCCTTTTAAGAATAGGAAAATGCCTTGTGAATAGAAGCAAACAAGGAGAATACCTGTGATTACAGAGGTAAAGATTGGAGTGATGCAGATGCAAGCCAAGAAATTCTAAGAATTGTTGGCCGCCACCAGAAACTGGGCAGAGGTAAGGAGGAATTCTACCACAGTCTGAGAGGACCATGACCCTGTTGACACCTTTGATTTTAGGCTTCTACTCTCCAGAATTATGAGAGAATTTTTTTCTGTTGTTCTAAGCCACCTAGTTGATGTTACCTTGTTATGGCAGACTTAGGAAATCAACACACCAGTCAAGAGTATTGTTACAAATTTCCACTCAATCTAAGATGACATAAGTAGTAAGACATGAGTTATTTCATGGACATCTGAGGAAGAAAACCAACTGCCAATTAAACTGTGATACACACCTTAGTGATAGTCCTGTGTGATGCGTAGATTGGTCACACCATCTTCTCATTGCTATGCAGCGTTTTACTTCTACACCTAGAATTGTGGCAATTTCTTGTGGCTTCGAGTGTGTTGTCTGGCATGTGGTAGGCTATCATTTTGCACATTTCTCAGTAACAGCACGCAATACAGACACAGCTACTTGTGGATTTACTCTCTTCTTATGTACATAAAGCTCTCACTTGTGCTCTTGTGCAAGAAAATCTTTCTCCTAAGATTGCTTTACTAATATCAAATTTAGTGATATTAGTGCCCCACTGCTCTGTCTTTGCTTTTCTGCATATGTAGTAACTTTTCATTTCAACACGTAATTATACTGTTAGTTCTGAAGAGTCTGTAAATAGCAATTAAACTCAACATATAATAGCAACAATGTACATAATCCCATCAAAATGGTGACATTATGAGCTATGACCAAGTTCATACTTGTGCAGACAATGACAATTATGTCATAACAGCTATTGCAAGACACTATCAATGTAAGACATACCCCAAATTCAGAGTATGAAAAAATAGGCCTCATAGAATCACTAAGCTATAATAATGAAACAACAACAGTAAAACCAGGTCAACCAGTCTTGACCAAGCCTAAGCTTTGGTCCTAGAATAGTAGTTCCTGAGGTGTGGTCTGGAGATTCCTTGGTGTTACCTGAGACCTGCCAGAAGTCTGTGAATTCACAACTACCACAAAATGCTAAAATGTTTTCTGTGTGTTCCTCCCTCTCTGTCATTAGAGTGCAGTGGGGCTTTCCCGAGGTCACGTGATGTGAAATATACACCAAATCGAACACAGAGGCAGATCTGAGAATCTGTCATCTATTAAGCTGAAATGTTTGGATCTCTTTTCACTATTTTTTTTGTTTTGTTTTTGAAATGTTATATCTTATTTAAAAGAATGTTATTTGTGGAACTATAGCATGGGCTTATTATTATTACTTAGATTAATTAATAGTTAATTTTTCTCACTTTCAATTTCTAACATGGTTAATATCAATAGATATAATGACAAAAGTCGGTTAATATCAATAGATATAATGACAAAAGTCGGTTAATATCAATAGATATAATGACAAAAGTCCTCAGTGATTTCTAAGGATGTATTAGGGATGCTGAGATCAAAATTTTCATGAATCACTATTATAGCAAAACAACCATTCAGCTGCCTTTGGCTTTAAAGAAGAATGTGTACTGAACGAACCTTGCAGTTGGGATTGGATTGACACCTTCAGAAAAACAAGACATTGAGCAGATTACTCTGCCATATGTAATTCAAGAACAAAAATACTAAACCATAAAATATAACTTGGTATGCCAATAGGATATGTGTTGATGGGTAACTTCTCTGATGGTGTGAGTGTGTCTGTCTGTCCTTCCCTTCCTGTATCCCAGGTCTCAATGCCTTTGGCCATGTGCTAACTAGACTTTCCTCCACAGCCTGCATGCAAAGACTCCTGAATTCCTTCACAGGGTCATTTTCACAAACAACCCACCCAACTTTCTGTAAGTCCTCTCCCATTTCATGTCTTGCTTTGAATGAGACATTTTTCTCCCTTCCTATGGTTCAGGCAAGAAACCAGAAAATGTGTCACAGCCATCTATTTGTCTCACAGAAAGATGTGGGCACATTCTCTCTCTGGTGCTTTGCACTAAAACACTGTAGGCTTGAGAATTCCCTTATCATTAGCAAAATTGTAATTGGTGGGTTAGCTTTGTTGTAAAGTATAAAGGTGTGTTAAGTTTGTCCTCGGAGCTTTCCCACTACCTCAGCACCCTGTCCTCATTCCTGAAATATTATCCCACCCAGGCACATAGATGGCCAATTAATCCCTTCTGTGGTATTTATTAATTGATAACAGTTTTGAGTAGAACCCTGTGGATGATTTACATTTGAAAGGTGACTCTTAAAGATCAAAAAAAAATCATTAAGAACCAAATAAATGAAGCTATCTGGTGGAATCACAGGCAGCAGAATAGTTATCATTTAGCAGCGTTTTCATCTTAGTGAGTCTTTAAATATTAAAATTAATGGTTAATGTTTACTGAGTGCTTGCATGTCAAGGGCTGTTCTGAACACTTTGCATGTAGTAGCTCATTTAATCTTCACAACTAACCTGACAGGTAGATATTATCACTCCTATTGTAATGATGAGGAAAGTCAGGCGCAGAGTGGTCAAATTATTTCCCCTGGATCACAGAGTGTAACTAGGAGAACCTGGAGCCAATTCTAGGCAGTATACATAATTACTAGACAATTCTGCCCCTTGAATCACGCCTTGCCAACTTGGAGGGCTACTGCAGCCTTTGTTTCTTCTGGGAAAACTATTTACTCCAGTGAGTTTTTTATTTGCCTCAGTTTCAGATACGTAATTATACATGTCTATTAATCCATGATAAAATTCCGCTTTCTTTTTCTTAATTCACTGTCCTTTTGCCATGATTTTTTTTTTTTTGTTAGGTCTCAGCACTCCTCCACCCTTGAACCCAAACTCTGTGGGTTACTCATCCGAAGACATGTTCCCATTTGTTCCCCATCTGGCTGGAATTCCTTTTGAAGACGGAAGTTTGGGCTTCAAAGAAATCCTTGAACATGTACCTTAGTGAATCTACCCATCTCTTCCTGTCAACCATATTTTACTCCTTTTATCTTACCCGGGTCCCCTCAACAACACCTATCTTGAAGAAAGAACTTAGCCTGAAGCTAACCAGGGCCATAAAGGAAACGGGTGGGTTCCAAAGGTCATAATGATCATAAAGACAGTTCACGTTGGTTTTCTGCACAGTCCTTCAAAATAGGCAGAGCGAACCCCCCATCCACCGCCATTCTGCTGATGGATTGAGGAAGAAGGAGCTTGTCACAAACAGAATTAGCACTAAGTCATTTTCCCTTTCTTTACGTAAACAGCTGCGTTTTAATATACAACACCCCTCAAGGTGTTCAGGTTTCATGCTTATTTTAAGATCTTTCGTTTACTTTCTGATCTTCACGGGCCATTGAGCCCGGGTGACCCTGTTTATACAATTTTGATATAAATTTTAAAATGTTCTTGGAGATAACATTAACATTCTTGATCTCAATCTATCACATAACCAAGCAATAGCCTTTGCTTATTCCTGTATATAATTATTCAGACGTTTCAAGGCAGACTCCAAAATTCAGACAGAGAAAATCTGATCAGTTTACTTTCCTACTTTTTATTCTAAGCAGGATGAGACCCCAGCCTGTGTAAAATCCAGTGAAATATCTTATGGGATCTTTGAATGAATGAAGTCATCGTTCTTATAAAATACTGGATAGAGTATGTCAGGCTTTAATGACTAAGAAGAGGCAAATCACTTATAGAAACAGTAGGGATCTATGTCTGCATCTTAACTTGAATTTGAAATATGTTTTTATTTAAAAGTCAGAAGGTATTGTTCCTTCTAAATGTTTTGCTCTCTACTAGGGGGTGAGGGAGATAATACTTTTTTTATTTGTTTTGGTACTTTATTTTTTAATAAGGGAAGCTCCCAGTTCCCATTCTACAAAAGCATTTTGACAACTACTTATTTATGAAAGCATATTTAGCAAACCATATTTCTGATAGCCCATGCTGCTCCTGTTAGTTTAGCCTTCATGAGTAGATATAAACTAAATCCTCCTCCTAATTGTTTTTTATGAAAACTGTTACATTCCTAGGCAAAGAAACTAATCTTGGAATATAGATAAATTAAAAGACCTGTATTTTTTTTAGGATTTTATCCTAAGGAAATAATTGGGCAAGTCTACAGAAAAAGATGTATAGGGTCTTGATTTTAACATGATTTAAACATGCAAAAAAAGTGGAAACAACCTAAACATCCACCAATATGGGGTTTTATTCTCAGGCCAAATAAGTTTGAGAAAGTCTACATTTTATTTCCCTTTTGTGAACACCATAACACACTTCAGCATATTAACGGCCTTGAGATGTCCTGATGGGAAAGAAAACCTGTTTAAATGCATTGAATCCAAAATTTCCCAAGCTTATGTTAGCATAAATACCTTCTTTCATGGGTGTGATAGAACAAATACCAGAAAATTTTGACAAGAATATTAAATATAATTTTATCTTTGTTTTTGTATATTTTCTAATGTTTTGCACTACATGTGTATTGTCTTTATAATTACAAAATAAAACTATTTAAATTGTTTTTTTAATTATGTTGTGGAAAATGTACATTGACAATGAGATAGAATCAGATACTTAGATGTATTGCTATATAATAAAGCAATTTATGAAACATTTTTAATGTGCTAGCAGCTAGCTCCTCTTTTTGTTAAAAAAACAAAATTAATAGAAATTTAAAATGAAATGGAAAAAGAGAAGAGGAAGGAAGGGAAAAAAGGAAGAAAGAAGAGAAAAGGAGATAATTGGGAGAACACATATATTCAACTTTTATCGTTAGCCTCTCTGTGTGATCAATGATGGATAATTTTTATCATTTTATTTCTTTGTTTTAAAAGCGTTCTTCATAAATATCTATTTCTTTGGCAATTATAAGATGAGATGAGCAATATATTTTTCTACTTGAAGGGGTTGGGGGTGGCACATATGTATTTTTAAGAGAAAGAAAAATACCAAAGAAAGACATGCTCCATAGTCTTAATTCAGACTTCTTCATGGTTGCTTCTATTTCTTTGTTAATACAGACATATCTTCCTCAAGTTAAATCTACTTTAAATAAAAATAATACCATGTGTTGTTCCTTTGAATGTGTCCTCTCTCCTTCCTGTCTATACCCCCACCTCCCAGGACTCCCAGCTTACTCCCTGCCACCTCTTGGCTCCACCATGAGAGAAATAAAGAATTACTTGTCTTGCCCCTTCATCTGGTCACCTTCAGAATAGCACCCACAAAGGACAGTATAACTTATAGATATTCAATAGGAAAACTCCCATAATCAACTGTTACCATGTGGGGCTCATGAGAGTTGGGGCAATTAGCAGCAGAACATGCATAACTTTTTTTGAAAGAGACACAATTACAAACCTGTTGAAAGTTTCTTGTATTCATCCAAATTATCTTTCTATGGGAGAAAAAGTGCATTTTTCAAGATATAGAGTAATGAGACTTTTAAAACAGATCTTAGCTTCCGTAACTAACTGAAACTTGTCCTTTAAAAATTAATTTTAGGAGGCAATACAAATTTCAATGATCCTTTTACTGCTTAAAATATTTGAAAAATACTTTAAAGCCACATTATAAGATCTAACACATCAGTCCTGCCCTGGCCAGTATGGCTCAATTGGTTAAGCATCATCCTGTGCACCAAGAGGTCACTGGTTTGGTTCCTGGTCAGGGCACAAGCCTGGGTTGGAGACTCAATCCCCAGTAGGGGGTAGGCAGGAAGCAGCCAATCGACAGTTCTCTTTCATTGATATTGCTCTCTCTCCTTCTCCCTTCCTCTCTCTCTCTAAAATCAATAATAACAATATATATATATATTTAAATCAGTCCTGTTACTTTATACTTTATTTTTGAACAAAATTATGATCCCCAACTTGAATATCTACCTTATTCATTATATATTACTAGAGGCATGGTGCACGAAATTCGTGCATGGAGGGGTGTGTCCCTCAGCCCAGCCTGCACTCTCTCCAATCTGGGATCCCTCTTACATCCAGGACTGCTGGCTCCGAACTGCTAACCTGCCTGCCTGCCTGATTGCCCCTAACCACTTCTGCCTGCCAGCCTGATCACCCCCTAACCACTCCCCTGCCAGCCTGATTGATGCCTAACCGCTCCCCTGCCGGCCCAATTGCCCCCAACTGCCCTCCCCTGCAGACCTGGTCCCCCTAACTGCCCTTCCCTGCAGGCCTGGTCCCCCCCAACTGCCCTCCCCTGCAGGCCTGGTCCCCCCAACTACCCTCCCCTGCAGGCCTGATCACCCACAACTGCCCTCCCCTGCTGGCCATCTTGTGTCCACATGGGGGCAGCCATCTTTGGCCACATGGGGGCGGCCATCTTATGTGTTGGAGTGATGGTCAATTTGCATATTCCCTCTTTATTATATAGGATTTCCAGTGCTTTGAGGGGTTTCTCAAAAAATAAGCCAACCACCAAGCAATAATAAAGTGTCTGGGTAAAGTATTGAAACAAACTAAATACAAGAACATCAACAAAAGCCTTGTCATAGGTGGGAAGTTTCAAATTATGAAATCCAACCCCTTTTAAGCACCAATAACATTGAAATTTTGCAGGAATAAATATATGTTTATGCATATATGTTACTGGACTCAAGGGGTTCCCTGCTTGGAGTGTTCTATTCAAGAACCAGATATGATTGTCACAAGGTAGTTTTATTGATTTGCAACCAGTAAAGGAAACAGGGAACTCAGAGCCAAAGCTCTGTCTCTGGGAAGGGAGGCTTAGCCATTGCTTATGTTTGGTCACTTTCACATTGACTTCTTCTTTGCAGTTGGCTTCCCTCATCTGGTTGAGTTCCTGTCAAGCACATCCTGTTACACTCGCATCTACAAAATACTGTACTACATGTTAACATTAGCAAGAATAGATAGCATTTAGTAAGAACTGCCCAGACCTTAATAAGACCCTTCTCCTCCCTAACATATAACCCAACCCCTCAAAATATACAAATATGTATGTTTAATATATGTGTGTGTATATTTAAAACCACCAAAAAATTTTTATTTAGCTTTGAAATGTGATTAGTACCATCTAATCAGAGATTGATACAGAGATTATAGTCTGTACTGTGAGAGAATTCCTGAAAACAGAAGCAAAAGTTTCAGTCAGTCATCCTGATTTGCTAAAGCATGAAGCAATGATACTGAGGACAAATCTTGCATTTGCTGCTTTCATGGCATGGAAACCGCATTAGAGCAGACCCTCCAAATTGTATTAGAGCTCTGGTGTATTCCATTTTTGTGATCACAGAGTGACAGATGCTAACAAATGTATGGTGCCCATATACATATCTGCCTTTAAGCCTGGACCCACTGGGATAAAGAGCCAGAGCCAGCTCTTTCGGAAGATAGATTTGTTTAGGAAGAAAGTCATGAGCCGCTAACACCAAAGGAGCTTTGAGATCCAAACCTTTTGTTTGAGATTGATGTCATCTATTCCTAACAAACCATTCCATGTTTACATCGTGATTCTCCTCTTCAAATTTTTTCAAAGCGTTTTCCAGCTTAACCCTCAGTCACTGAAGTCAGAGTCTTAAAGCACCAATAATTGGAGAAATTACGGTAATATTTTCCAGGAGAGCAACTGAGTCCCACCTTCCAAATAAGAAAAAAAAAAAAACCCTTAAAAAGGAATGAATTCTTTGACTATGTGGCAGTTGGAAAACTACAGCCGAGGGGCCAGAGCCTGCAGACCAATTGCTTCTGGTGGGTACCCAGTCACACCCATTTGTTTATGTACTGTATACGGCTGCTCCAAAGGTCTGTTGAGTAGTTGCATTAGAGATCTCAAGGCCAGAGAAACCTAAAATCATCTCCATCTGGCTCTTTACAAAATGTTTGCCAGCACCTGAACTAGATTACTCATTTTATTTTCTAATAAGGTAATTTCTAAAAATGGTTTTCCCCTAACAGTGAATTCACAAATATTTTCCCATTCCATTGGCTGGGAAACGAAATTAGACCCCATAGTGCAAGGTAAACATTAATGACATCATGTTTCCCAACATAAAGATAGCTGGGGCTGGTAATTTATCATCTCAGCCTAGCACCACACCTGCTTGGTCTAGATCCACACATCTGAATCAGGGACACGGTACGCAATTCCCACTTTCTGCCATTTTCTCAAGAACAAAGCTTCAGTGTAAAGACTTAGTCACATATAGTATTTATAATGATATATCAAAATCATCAAGTGAATTACAAATAAGACATGATGAACTGGTGTATAGAATGGGAAGGACATTTCTCACCAGGTGCTAATAATTTGAAGGTAGATTTGACTGCAGGCTTACATAAGTTGATACAGCACTCCCTTAATCAAAGGATAGTTAAAAAGAATATGAAATGAGCTGACACATTTTGACATGATTGCCGATTGCAGATCAGATACATGTGCAGTGCACATTGGGGATGCATTGGAAAGAGTTCTCACTCCGTTAAGTTATGGATTTTAAATCAGTTCCTGAGATGAACATTTCAAACATATAAGCTTACAGTTCTGAAACACTCCCCCAAACCTGGGACATGTGCATGAAAGTCTCTCCCATCCCTGCGTATCCCCATTTTACTTTGAATTACAAAGTAAACTATAAAAGAACCAGAAGAAAATATAACTTTGGGTTGGTAGTGTAGGGGAGAATATTTAAACATAAAAGCAAAGGAAGAAGCTGTAAAGGAAAACAGATAGATTTGACCCATAAAACTTTTAAATGTCTCTATGTCAAAAAGAGTCATAAAAACTGCAAGGCAAAAGAAAACTATATGTAACAGGAAGGGTTGTAGTTTTAATATATTGCAAGTCTTTAACCTTTATGAAAAACGATAAACACTATTTGTTAAATTAACCATTCAACAAACTTTAATGGAACTCCTGCACAATGCTGTTTGAGCTTCAGTTGGGTGACTCCACAGGCTGACAGGTATCCTGGGACCTGAGATTTTCAGAGCTAAAATCAGGACAGTTCCAGACAACCCTGAGGGTCAAATAACCTGGCCTCAAGTTCTCCTTCCACCATCATCTACTTTCAATGTCCTAGTCTACCTTCCTGAGTCTCAATGTTCTCATCTTTAAATGGGTGCTCACACAGGTACTTCATAGGATTGCAGTGAAGATGAAACAAGACAAAACCCACACATCTGGCATACAGCACAGGTTCAATAAGTGGTCATCGTTATGATTATCACCATCATTATCATCATTTTTTGTCATCTGTGAAGGCCTGTGAATTTCTACTCGATATCTGTTCTTTTATTCCTGTCTACAGAACCCCAATTTGGGAGAAAGGTTAAACAAAACTGCTGAAGTCCTTAATAGAAGTTGTCATTTAACTTAGTTCTGGCCACTGAGCAAAAAGAGGAAGTCTTCGGTTGAGAATTCCAAGAAGGCTCCTTAAGATACGTGGATGCTGGAGAGGGTGTGAAAGGGCAGGCGGATTGGTGTGCGCATTTCCCCTTTGTTCTTCCACTTCTTCCTGCCTGGAACACAGTCTTGATGCGTTGAGCAAAGCAGCCATCCTGTGACCCCGAGAGTGACAAGAATATGCTAAGGATGGCTGGGTGGGAAGATCCAAAGAGTCCATTTCTTCTCTGGCATCATGGAACCACAGTAGCCATTCTGGATTTCCAACTTTTGGACTTTTCACTATGTGAGGAAAAAGTAAAGCCTTCAATTCGTTTAAGCCACTAGTCCCAGGTTTGTGTCATTTGCAGCCAACACTAGGCACATGCTAATAGAAAAACTGTATAGGCAAAGGATTCAAACAGGCAATTTAACAAAAACAGTCTGCGATATAACTTATGTCATTATTATTATATAAATATGAATGTGGCACTATGTTTAACTGTCATGTTGACAATAAAGTACAGAGAGGGATATTTAAAATACCATACTTAATAGTTAAAATGTAACGATTGTTTTTATTATGCCATGCTTTTTCTGACTTTTTTCAAAGGAATAAAATGCTATAGATATGATGAAATCTCCTTTTTACCTCTTTTCTGATCCATTCCACCTAGATTTCTATGTTTTTACTAATTAAGTGTATATAAATCTACATATACATAGAGATGTATATATGTAAAACTATATGCTGTATAACAAGTTATATATTAGTGTACTTTTAAATTATATATAATTGTTATAATTATGTCTATATCTTTTTAAGAACACGTTTTAAATTAATGGTATGATTTTGAAATTTTCCTATATACATACATATGTATCTAGTTCATTCATTTTAATAATTCTACTGTCTGTCATTGCATGATTATAATTTATTTATCACTTCTTTCTTTGTTGGACATATATATTTTTTTAACATTTTTTTATTGATTTCAGAGAGGAAGGGAGAGGGGAGAGATAGAAACATCAATGATGAGAGGACATCATTGATCGGCTGCCTCTTGCATGCCCCCTACTGGGGATCGAGCCCACAACTCAGGCATGTGTCCTTGACTGGAATCGAACCCAGGACCATTCAGTCTGCAGGCCGATGCTCTATCCACTGAGCCAAACCAGCTAGGGCATGGACATATATATTTTTTGAAGTTTTACTGTTAGCACATCCTTGAATACACATGGGAAGGTGCCTTATTGTTGTTTTAATTTGCATATCATTGATTATTAGGTGTTTATTAGTTATTTGGTTTTCCTCTTCTGTGAATTTTCTTTTCTTACCTTATGCATAATATTTGGTGGAAATTTTGCCTTTGCTTTATGTATTTGTAGGGGTTATTTACATATTTTGAATAATGATTCTTAGATATTTATCTATGGTCTTTTATCATATTGCTTTAAATGTTAATGTCTGATATATCAATCTTCTCCTTAATTTTTTCTTCTTTTTGAAATTGAGATATAATTCACGTAACAAAATTCATCATTTTAAGGTATACAATTCAGTGGTTGTTCGTGTATTCAAATATGTGTGACTATTACCACTATTTAACCCCAGAACATTTTTATCACTTCAAGAAGAAATCCCCTCAGCAATCACTCCCCATTTTGTCCATCTCAGCCCTTGGCAACCACTAATCTTCTCTGTCTCTGTGGATTTACTCATTCTGGATGTTTCATGTAAGTGGAATCATACAATATGTGGTCTTTTATGACTGGGCTTCTTTTACTAAGCATAATAGTTTCAAGGTTCATGCCTGTTGTAGCATGTATCAGTACTTTATTTCTTTTTATGGCTGAACACTAGTCAATCATATAGATATATCACATGTTGTTTATCCATTCATCAGTTGATGGGAATTTGGGTTGTTTCCACTTTGGGGCTATTATGAATGATGCTTCTGTAGACATTGATGTAAACGTTTTGGGGTAGACATATGTTTTCAGTTATAATTGCTGGGTCATATGAAATCTCTATGTTGTAAGGACTTGCCAGACTATTTTCCAAAGTGGCTGCACCATTTTACACTCCCACTAACCGTGTATGAAGGTTCCAATTTTTCCACTTACTCCCCAATGCTCCAACTGCCCATCTTGTTTATTATAGCCATCTTAGCCAATGTGAAACTGGATAGTACCTTATCGTGCTTTTGATTTGCATGTCCCTGATAGCTCATGAAGTTCAGCCTCTTTTTAGGTGCTTATTGACCACTTGTACACATTCTTCGGGTAAATGTTTATTCAAATCTTTTGCCCAATCTTTAAATTGAGTTGTCTTCACACCATGTGAACAGGAAACTTTCAGATCCCTCTCCGGGTGATGGTGTTTTGATTTCCATCAGGAGACGCTGCCATATTTATTCACACAGAACCCGAGTATACACCAGGATCATTTCCATTTCCCTGGACCAGTGGGCCTTTTCCAATCCACTTTTGGTGGACAAGTCACCTTGGAAGGCTTCCAGCCTTATCCAGGGTTAGCACTAACACTGTCTCTTTGGGAACACATTGTTAACAAAGGCTGTAAACTAGGCTCCCCTAAAACAGTGCAACAGGAAGAGTGTTTGTAGACATCAAGGTGGAAAAGGCTACTACATTAACACAAGGCATGTATTTATGATAAAGCCTTACAGCATCATTGCATTTTCAAACTTGATTAGAAGGGGAAAAGCCAGGATGTAGATCTTCCTCAAAAAAATGAGTTGAGGCCCTAGCGGGTTTGGCTCAGTGGACAGAGTGCTGGCCCACTGACTGAAGGGTCTCAGGTTCCATTCTGGTCAAGGGCATTTGCCTCAGTTGCAGGCTCCATCCTTGCCCAAGTTAGGGCAGGCAACCAACCGATGTATCTCTCTCACATTGATGTTTCTCTGTCTCTCCCTCTTCCTTCCACTCTCACTGAAACTCAATGGAGAGCCCTAACCAGTTTGGCTCAGTGGATAGAGCATCGGCCTGTGGACTCAAGGGTCCCGGGTTCAATTCCAGTCAAGGGCATGTACCTTGGTTGAGGGCACATCCCCAGTGGGGTGTGTGCAAGAGGCAGCTGATTGATGTTTCTCTCTCATCGATGTTTCTAACTCTCTATCCCTCTCCCTTCCTCTCTGTAAAAAATCAATAATATATATATTTTTAAAAATCAATGGAGAAAATATCCTCAGGTGAGGATTAACAAAAAAAAAAAGAAAAGAAAAGAAAAGAAAGGGTTGAGGAACAATATAATTTCCTTTTACCTAGAGCAGTGGTCGGCAAACTCATTAGTCAACAGAGCGGCAAACCGGGGCTCGCAAGCCGCATGTGTCTCGCAAGCCGCAGTTTGCCAACCACTGACCTAGAGCAAAAGTAACCATCATTCTGCCTCCTACCTCTAAAAAAGGATTTCCCACCAGGTGATGGCTTTTCATGAATGAATGTGTAAATCATCAGCATCAAACCATTTACAACTGAACAACAGTTTGCTGAATTTTAGGGGGAAATTCTATTTTGCACTTTATAACATTGACATCTACTGACATACATCAGCAAACTTTTAAAGAAGATTCTGACAGTTCTTTTTATTTCATTTTTATAATTAAAACTAGAGGCCTGGCACAGGATATTCGTGCACAGGTACGGTCCCTAGGCCTGGTCTGCGAGCAGGGCCATCTTCCCTGGCTGCCTGCAGCCAGCCTCACCCCCCGCCGCCACCCACCCCAATTCCCCATTTGCCATCGGGTGATCGGAGCTTGCCGGCCAAGGGGAGGAACCGAGAAGTCGGCCATTCCACCCACTCACCAGCCCCGCCCCCACTGCAGGTTGCCCTCTCTGTGTGGCGACTGGTGGAGCGGGGGCCTTGGCCTGGCACCACCCGCATCCCCCACCACCCACCCCCGGTTCCCCATATGCCATTGGGCAATTGGAGCCTGCCGGCTAGGGAAAGGGACCAAGAGTTGGTCAGTGCGCCTCAGTGACTGGTTGAGCAGTCCTTCTGGTCATTCTGCCTTTAGGGTCAATTTGCATATTACCCTTTTATTACATAGGACTAGAGGCCCAGTGCATGATTGAATCATGCACGTGTAGGGTCCCCTACATGCTTTCCCTTTCAATCACGGGGAGCTGGGTGCCTGTCCGCTGGTGCACCAGGCGCCGGAGGCTTCTGAAAGGCCTGGTGCCTGAGTGCACAGGCACCCAGCTCCCACGCTTCCCTTTCGATCACTGGTGCACCAGGCCTTTCAGAAGCCTCCGGCGTGCAGAGGCTTCTGAAAGGCCTGCTGCCTGAGCGGACAGGCACTCAGCTCCCCCGCTTTTGATGGTCCGCGCGGCGGGACGTCAGCTTGCTGCCCCAGAGGCCCCTTCTGTGCCGCAGCACAGCCATGGTGCATATGCTGAGCTCGTGCCGCTACTGGCGATGCAGCTCAGCATCCTGCTGGCCCAATCAGCTACCCCGGCCACCCCGAGTACCACCCCCCCCGCGCCTCCTGGCCAATCATGGGCATAGCGAAGGTATGGTCAAGTTGCATATTTGTCTATTATTAGGTAGGATAGAGGCCCAGTGCACAGGTGGGGACCGGCCAGCCTGCCCTGATGGGGGCCCTGGATCGGGGTGGGGTTCCTCGCTGGGGAGCAAGGCCAGCCAGGCCAAGGGGCAGCAGTTGTTCTGGTCTCTGGTTATTCCGCTGTTTCGGTCGCTAGGCTTTTATTATATAGGATAGTAAGGCTATATAATTGGATTTCTTTAAAGCAATTCTATTTGTTCATCATTCACAAGTTTTATAATGTTTGTAGTTTTTTGGATGATAACACTTGTATTTCTTTTAAGCAGGATTTAGCCTAGCATCATGAGTATTAAATAGATAATTTTTTTAATGTTGCAGATACCATAACATGCCCATGGCATGTCCAACAAGCATAAATGTTCCTGAAGTTTTATGCAAATCAATTACATATTATTGCTAATGTTATAGAAAAACATATTATGGAAATAGCATGATGCATCTCTATTAAATTAACTTATAAACCCCTACATTATCAAAAAGTTTTGCTTGTTGTTTATTAGAACTCTTAAGACGAGGAGTACTTTGCAGTAGCTTCTAGTAACAACCAACTCTGGCTTTCAAAGTAAACCCAGTGCCTCCATAAAGGAAATTTAACATGTCAGAGCTGAGAAGCTAAAACTGATGGGACTGTGAGAGCCACGAAGCCTCTCAGAGAATCTTAGCGTAAGTTAATTCATTTTCGTTATGAAAGACAATTCTTTTCTATTTTACCCAATTGTGAATTTCATTTACTAAAAAGTTAATTAACAAAGACCAGTTATTTGCCTTTCTGGATTTAAAAAGTAAATAGTCCATCTAAGGGTATGCTAAGATGTGCTTAACATAGTACAAAATTTATCACATTTTCATAAAAATACATAGATTAGTAGCAAGATAATGGGCATGAGTAACATTTTCTCCAAGCTATTAAATTCTTTTAATGTTCTATAGTACAGGGAAATGTGGCTCTAATTTGAGGTTAGACTTTTAAGGATTCTTATCTGTGTCTCTCCAGTGAGTAGTTATCTCGGAACATTTGTAACTCTTAGTAGAGAAACCTCTCATTTCATGTTCTTGCAAGCTGGAATCAAAAGAAAGTGTTGGAGAGGTTTCTGATACTAAAAGGTTTAATTTTTCTAGCACATCAAGCTATTGGAGCAGTGATTTTCAACAGGTGTGCTGCAAGAATTTTTAAAACATGCAGTGCCTGAATATTTAGTCAGGGGCACTGACCTCTTTCCCCTTAGATTGTTAAATAAAAAATGACGATCGAAGGGGGACAGCAATAGCCATCTGGTGTGAATGAATCAAAATTATAGCTAATTTTTTTGTCAGATCAGCAAAATAAATATATTTTTGGCATGCCACAGAATGTTAGTAATTAGTTTATGTGTGCCATGAGATGAAAAGGGTTGAAAACACTGTATTAGAAGTTTGACTGCTATTCAATATATTGAATGTCCTTTATGCTTCCTGTTCATTTGGGCTGGGAGCAGAGGAAATGAAACTGAGTCATCCTTTGTCATCCCCTTAAGAATAGGGGATTTAAGGCTGGAGATTGCACAGGTGCAATTTGCTTGACCCAGTGTTCATATTACAGTAGATAAAGAATGACTGTAACTCCAACTCCAAAAACACAGAAGGTGGCCCAGAGGCCAAAGCCACAGGAGGAGATAAGAGGTCTGAAGCATGGGGAATCTTACCAAGCCTATAGTTCAAGAAATATTTATAAATTGCCTAAAATGTGTCTAGTCTTACGTTAGCTGAAAGAAAAGCAAATATTGAGGAAAAGGGGAAAATAAATGCTCCAAGAAGTAGAACTCGATTTTATATATCATATATTAACATACTCATAAAATTAGTCTCAAAAGAGAGAACTGAAGAGCCAAGAGAAGACAAGTAAAACAAGAAGTGAAAAATAAAATTAGAAACAATTGACAAAGAGAATTAGATATAAAGATTAAGTCAAATAGCAGAAATGAATACTTTGTATACGAAGGGGTTGATAAGGGAGGGCCACACCGTCGCAGAAGAAGAGGGGAGAATTGAAGAAACAGGACTGAGTCTAAGATAATATAATGTCAGCACTAGCGGAGACCTCAGGGACCTGACCCCCTGCTCCCTCCAGGAAGGAAGACAAGTGTCCCGACTTAAGGTCACACAAAGAAACAGTCCTCACACTAGTACCCAAGTCGTGGACTCCCATGCTGCCACTTGCAATCCAATTCCAGCTCAGGTCTCAAAGCCAAAGAGAGACAGCATTAAAGCTGTGGCCATAAAGGGGCGGATAGGGCTGGGGAACAGAAAGAGGGGATCTGAATGGAGGACACAGTAGCAAAGCATCATTAGCACCAGCCAAGCAGAAGAAGGGGCTTTTCATTTCCACAGGCCGAACAATTTCTTGAGTTTTAAAGCGCCCATTTACCTAGGACACTTGGCCCGACCACATGTGTATATGAACCCTTTGATTTTCTCATGACACCTGCTTTTTTGGTTCATAAGCCCTGAAATACAATTTGAGAGGCGCTATAGCACACCTGACCTTGTTCAAATCTCCCAGACAAACTCCAAACTCACCAGCTCCCCCCATCTCAGGAGTGTGAAATCTTATTTTCCAGTTCTCTGCTCAAATTTAACAAGCCACCTCCTGCTTAACCTTCTTCTGTGAGACCTGAAAGTACCAGACAATTGTATGCCCAACCCTTGTTCCTCGGGGCTCCCAGCCCTCCCCACCAGGAGTCCATAGGACCACAAATTCAAATCTCTGCGCACAAACCTCTGCTACCCAGAGTATAGCATAAAGCTTAACATACATCTTTGCACCTTAAATATAAAAGAACATCCCCCACCACCACCCACCCCACACCACCCCCCAAAAAAATCACTTTTTCTAACCACCCTCTCACTCTGTGACTTAAGAGAGAAGCATTGAAACAGCATTTAAGTGTCTCCAAATTATCAAAGACTGATTTACATGAATCTAGCTGAGATCAGGTATTGTGGATAATGTTATTATTCTTACTGCTTTCTGGTGAAAACACTACAGCTCTCAATTAGGCAGCTGGGTGACTTATAAATATATATTTATGTTTAAAGCCTAAGTGGCCATTGGCTTCCCTACTGTTTTACTTAGTTAACAAAACAACCCTATCAAAGTAAGTATTATTCCAAAACCCAACTTCCTTTGCAGAATGCTCCCAGGTGCTCCATCAGTCTGGGGCTCTGATGAACTACATCGTTTCTTATAAACTGTCCATGGCCCATAAATTTCCAAGCATAAAGGCTATTACTGTGCTGGGCAAACCTGCTGAGAATTTGGGCCTGTCGAACTCCGTTTTACCTGGTTGAAAAGAGACTGGGGGAGAAAGTCTGTCCGCAAACGTCCTCCCTCCCCCTCTTTCTCAGCCCCACGTCCATTTTGATTGGTGAGAATAATTTAATGTGTACAAGAAAAAATTAGCATTTTCTTCCTGCAAATGCTACCTATCAGGAAAGGGGAAACAGAAAAGAGAGATCAAGATCGGGGCAATTCTCTAATTAATCTGGGAAGTGTGGATTGGACAACTCAGAAGGTTAAAAAAAAAAAAATCTTTTTTTTTTTTCTTGTATTAGCTAAATAATTCTAGAAAATAATGAAAAAGGAATCACAAGAGGATGTTATAGAATCCCAGTGAAAGACTAAATCTAATTTCTATCAGTACAAATTATGCTACTTGAGACCATGTAGTAATCAGAAAATGCAAGGCTGCTGCTGGGTTTCTAGTCTAAAAGTGAGTAACATTGTCGGGCAGCATCATAATCACCATTAGCATCTTGTGTTCTTAGGATTGTGCTGCACAGTTTACTATGGTTTCCTAGACATCACCTCATTTGATCTTCAAGAATAGGTAGAAAGGATTTAGAAGGAGAAGTGGGGCATTGACATGTCATTGTCCCTGAGATCTCCTGACAACTCATCACCAACTTCATATAGTTTCATTTAATGATTAAAACAATAATGGTGAAATCAATGGTAGGTAGATTATATAGTATGACCTGGAGATCAAGGTATCCCTAAGCATTTGCTACAAAGGAAATTAAAATAAGGTGATGTTTTCCAAAGCTAAACCACTTACATTTATCAAATCTGATGGTTTGGAGGACAAATTAATCAATTTTAGAATTTTTATGATAGATAGGGTGGACTCTCCAAGGACAGGAAGGAAGGAAGGAAGGAAGGAAGGACGGAAGGAAGGAAGGAAGGAAGGAAGGAAGGAAGGAAGGAAGGAAGGAAGGAAGGAAGGAAAGGAGGTAGGGAGGGAGGGAGGGAGGGAGGGAGGGAGGAAGGGAGGGAGGAAGGGAGGGAGGAAGGAGGGAGGGAGGGAGGGAGGAAGGAAAGGAGGGAGGAAGGGAGGGAGGAGGGAAGGAAGGGAAGGGAAGGGAAGGGAATGGAAGGGAAGAAAGGGGAGATGGAGGATTCTGTCCATTTCAGCCTTGATGTTTCCAGGGATTTTTTTTCCTTTTGCTAAAAAAGCAGTCTCACCTTGTCATCCTCTAACTAGAATCTGTCTTTCACCTTCACACTTCCATTCACTTCTCATTAAAGAAAACAGCTCATGCTATTATTAGTTTCTTTGACATGAAATTACAGTGTTTTGTTGAAGAATACTTCCTGGTGATATAAGGAATGTGTGTTTGCTTAGGTGACATATTTAGAGCAAAAGGGGCTAGTAAATTCTATGGAGAGAAGTTTCATTTCCTTAATCATATTAAAAACTTTTTT
This sequence comes from Eptesicus fuscus, assembly GCF_027574615.1. NCBI lineage: Eukaryota > Metazoa > Chordata > Mammalia > Chiroptera > Vespertilionidae > Eptesicus > Eptesicus fuscus. The sequence continues at coordinate 39,422,886 of NC_072488.1, read as the reverse complement.
TTTTCAGGCAATTATAATCCTAATGTGAAAATATTCATTAAATACACTAACTGTATCTAAGCTAGAGGATTTGGGGTAGGAAAGAACACAGATGAAATAACAGAGCAACATCTCAATGTTCCTTCCAATGTCCCACTTACTAAGTTACTGTTATATTTATGATATGATATTTTCATGTTTCATTTTTCAAAAAAATATTGTTTATAATACATACTCTACAACAATTAGGATTTAGCAGTGCCATATTTTCTTTCTAGGTGTAATTTTCTCCCTTGTTTATAGATAAGACATTGACTAAAATTCTCTAAGAAAATATTCAAAATTAATAATATAATTTTAATAAAATCACAATCATTATGTGCTATTGAATGATTTTTTAAATCTTAATATAAGAATCCCAGGTGACAAAAGAAGTACAGAATAGTCATGAGGATGTAAAGTGTAGCATAGAAAATAGTCAATAAACTATACTAATAAAAGGGTAATATGCAAATTGGTCAGGACACCCTCACAGTAACGACCGAAGAGCAGGCTGCATGGGGCGACAAGGCCGGCAGGGGGGTTAGTGAGGGACAACCAAATGACTGAACAGCAGGCTGCGTGGGGCAACCAGGTGGGGGGGAGGGCAGTGAGGGGCGACAAAACAACCGAACAGAAGGCTGTGTGGGGTGACCAAGCCAGCAGGGGGGCGGTGAGGGGCAACCAGGCCAGCAGTGGGGTCAGTTGGCAGAACCAGGCTGGCAGGGGAGCCAGTGAGGGGTGACCAGGCCAGCAGGGGGGGCAGTTGGGGGTGACCAGGCTGGAAGGGGGGGCAGTGAGGGGTGACCAGACCAGCAGAGGGGGCAGTTAGGGGCAACCAGGCTGGCAAGGGGGACAGTTAGGGGCAATCAGGCCAGCAGGCAGAGGGGGTTAGGGGTGATCAGGCTGGCAGGGGGAGCAGTTAGGGTTGATCAGGCAGGCAGGCAGGTGAGCGATTAGGAGTCAGCAGTCTTAAGATTGTGAGAGAGATGTCTGACTACCGGTTTAGGCCTGATTCCTGGGATCGGGCCTAAACAGGCAGTCGGACATTCCCCAAGGGGTCCCGGATTGGAGAGGGAGCAGCCCGCCCCCCCCCCCGCCCGACCCCCCCCCAGCACAAATTCCGTGCATCGGGCCTCTAGTACTATAATAACTATGCACGGTACTAGATTTACCAGGATGATCACTTTGTAGTCCAATTATTGGGTTGTGCACCTGAAACTATACTGTACCTCAACTCTAATTTAAAAAAAATTTTTAAATAAAATAGATAAGAAACCCAGGTGACTGAGATAAGATGGGAAAACTAGCACAGGAAGTTATTTTTCATTGTTTAACCTGGAATTCATTTGTTTAAAGTGCTTATTATGGTGTGCACGATGAGGTTATTCTCTCATGCAAGTTTTCTTCTAAAAAGATCATAAAATCTCACTGTGAATATTTAACTGAAAAGTAATAACATGGTGTCAGATACTTACACAGCAAAATGGTGTAACACTATGCATTTTGACATCTGTCTAGACAGATGTTTAAAACTTAAGTTCTTCGAGTTTTGTGTTTTTTTTTAAGGTTTATAGGGAAAGATCTGGGAATCATTTTTTATCCTAAAGCTACTTTGTTACAATTTTACTGTCAACAATTTAATTAATTGAAACAGAGAAGAAAAGCCAGTGATTTATATAGGCTTTCTAAGAAGAATTTGGTCAAACTGAAAAAAAAAAAAAAAAAAGACACCTACAAGCAAATTTTCTTACTAACACGCCACTGTCAATCACCTTGTCTAGTTACACGGTTTACATGTATATATAAAATACAGTTTCTTATTTTGACTTTTTTTGTTGATTTGAGTCAGTAGAACAAGTAATTTGATATTGGAAAGAAATCATTAACCTTCAAGGCAAACAAGAGGCATGTTCTGTTAGGATGTGTTCAAAAAGCAAACCTGAATTATCCTTTTCATATGCCATAATGCTGCTGCTAAATATGAGTGTGATGTATTTCTTTTTAATTAAAATAGTTGCATTGTGGTGTGATTTTTAATAACTTCAGCGCCTCCCGATTTGTACATTTTAGATTCATGTTGAAACTTGCACACCACCACATGCTGATTGCAAAATTCATTAGCGCGTAAATCACGTTTTAGTGATAGTCCTTTAAACAAAGTTGGTTTGATTGTGAAGTGCTCACTGGTTGGCTTATTTATTATGAAGGTTTGTCAGGCAGAGCCGTTAAGTTAATCAGTAACTAATAAAAGATTTAAACCTATAGATATGTCAACCGATTTATTACTAAGAAAGGTTTGGGGCTTCTTAATAAACACTCATGAAAAGATGTAATGATTACTTCAGGAGCCTTATTGCCATGCTGCATGCAAAGTATAAAGGAGATTCCTCCAGTTCTGCTGGAAATAGAGATGAGCATACATTATTTCCTTGAGTTTTATTATCTGACTATATGTCCATAGAAGATACTTAACTTGATTTGCTTTGGAATCAATATGCAGTTTTGCTATTTCTGCTTTTCTCCATGGCTTAGTGAGCTATCACTTAAAACAGAGGAAGTCTTTACACCCAGCCTGTCTCTCACAGATATATAACTTTTCAGCAAGGTTAAGTGAACCCACTCTTGGGAGGTTTTGGATGTTACAATTCTCTTAGTGGGTAAATTTTTCTGGAAGAAAATCATGATACCAAACATAATTAGGACTAAATTTGAACTGATGGGCGAAAGCTTCTTTTTCCTCACCGGAACATTTTAGAAAAGAAATAAAGCCCTAGCTGGTTTGGCTCAGTGGCTAGAGCGTAGGCCTGCAGACCAAAGGGTCCCGGGTTCAATTCGGGTCAAAGGCACATACCTCGGTTGCAGGTTCCTCCCCGACCGGGCCCTGGTCAGGGCGCATGCAGGAGACAACCAATCAATCTCTCAAATCGATGTTTCTCTGTCTTTCCCTCTCTCTTCCACTTTCCCTAAAAATCAATGGGAAATATCCTCAGTGAGGATTCAAAAAAAAGAAAGAAATTAGTAAAAAGTGTGGAGCATTAAGCTTTAACGGTGGAAATCATGGACAAACTGTGAGACTATGGGATATCTGTGGGTCTCAGTTTCCTCATCTGTAACACGGTGCTAGGGAAGAGGATAACGGGTTGAAATAGACCATATCTAAATGTCTTTCTTTCAAATACTGAAATTGAATGATCTTATGAATACGTTAACAATTCTCATTTAACTAACAGCACACATTTGTAACTCCAAAGCTAGTGCAATGCTATACAAATGGTGTCTTTTCAATAAATAGTTACAAGTAGTGATTGCTTGGTACTTACAGACCATGTTACCACAAAGTTAAGGGAAGCTTTAAGGCTTTTCTCTAGAAATGTTGGTCATCTAATCTATGATGGGGCCAGACAACCAAAATTTAAGGAGAGGGTTGCTAAGTGGTTAGAGCGTCAGCCCAATAACCAAAGGATTGCAGGTGCAGGTTGGATCCCCAGCTGTGCGGGAGGCAAATAATCAATGTGTCTCTTTCACGTGGATGTTTCTCTCTCTGTGTATCCCTCTCTCGACCCCTCCCACCCTCCCTCCCTTCTACTTTCCCTAAACATCAATGGAAAAATCAATATCTTCGGGTGAAGATTAAGAAAACAAAACAAAACGAAGATTTAAGAGCAGAATAAACATTCTCAGCCATTTTGGGCTGAATTATTAGACGATTGCTCAAATGTCCACTTCCTTTTGCCAGGGTCTCTAAATATCCTCTCCATACTTGTCTCAATAGGGCTATGGATGAAGTTTGGGTTTTGGGTTTTTGGGTGTTTTTTGTTGTTGTTGGTGGTTTTTTTGGTGTGTTTTTTGTTTGGTTTTTTTTTTTTTTTTTGGTCTTATTTATTTTACCTCTTTCAATAAACAAATGAGATACATAAAATGTTTTCAGTAAGCAGTATTTTTTTACTAAGGTAAAAATAATTATAAATATAGTAACCAGGAGATCATGATACTTGGCTGTCTCTAAATAAATGACATTGAAGTGAAAAACTCATTTCTTCCAACCCAGGTACTCAAGTACAAAACAAGTACATCTTCCCAATATACCTTCCACTTGTGCCTAAAGTTCAGTATATCAGGGGGGCCGGACTATCATGTGTCCATTTTGTACTTGATGTGAAAATAAGAATGGGGGGAAAGAATCACACCTGGAGTAAATTTTGAGTTTTGTTTGATGCAATAATTTTTATCAAAAAAACATCATGCCCATTCTAAATCTGTTTGTAGCATGATCACAAATGTTACGTGTCTTTGATGGACTTGATAGGAAGAGCTTAGAAAAGCAAGACTCTAATTTCTTCCAAATGCATCCTTCTTTGAATTAAACAGTCAGAAAAAGGAAAACACTGGGACTAGGCTGTTAATGTGTTTTAACTGCTAAAAGTGCTTTAGCTCAAAAAGATGTTAAAGGATATAAAGGCCCCAAATGTTCAACTGTGTATATTTCAATGATACCTTAATAATGTGTAAGTTAAATCATATTCAACTAAGTGCTGAGCCGGTAGGTTCAGAGCTTTGCAAGCTTTCCCAAAACACCCAAATGCGCTCAAAGGAAGCTAGAAACTGTAGTTAGAATTACTTAGTTGCATATAAAAAAGAAAAACCAAAATAACAGTGACAAACAAGAAAGAAAAGAAGGAAGGAAGGAGAAGGAGGGAGGGAGAGAGGGAAGAAGGAGAGAGGTTGTTTCCTTCTCATGTAAAATTAGAGAGAGGCAGCCTAGGACTGGTAAAGTGACTCCAGGTGACATCCAGGCTCCTGTCTTTCACCCTAGCACCCTACCAGTGATTTCTATGCTCAACGTCACTTCATGGTTCAAGATGGTTGCTAAAAGTTTAGCTATCACTTCTCAGTTGCTGCTCTTACAAAGTAGGAATAAAAGAAGAGCACAGGGGTTTCCTCCTAACTGAGTCAACTTCTTTTAAGCAGCTTTCCCAGAGTCCCATAGAACACTCCTGCTCTTTGTCCAGAGCTCAGTCACATGGCCACAATTAGCTGCAAGAGAGGCGGGAAACCATCTCCAGCTCTGGTGGCAGTGGGCCTGACTAAAATTCAAGTTCTCTCTTTAAAAAAAAAAAAAAATATATATATATATATATATATATATATATATATATATATATATGTGTGTGTGTGTTTTTATTGATTTCAGAGAGGAAGGGAGAGAGAGAGAAAGAGAGGAACATCAATGATGAGAGAGAATCATTGATCAGGTGCCTCCTGTATGCCCCACACTGGGATAGAGCCCACAGCTGAACCAGGGACCCTTCAGTCCACAGGCCTACACTCTATCCACTGAGCCAAACCAGCTAGGGCTCAAGTTCCCTTTTTAAGGAGAAAGGGGAAGTGGCTATTGGAGTAGGTAAGAAGCAGCCTCTGCTACAGGAATGCTTCAATGACTAGGGTGTAAAATATTTTTAAAGGACCTATACCAAGAACACATATTTTTGCTCAGAAGGAGGAAGAGGTTCACTGTTAAGAGACTACCCATATAGTCTCTTAACAGTCCCAGGGAAGTTAGAATAAATACGGGTCTTGGTTGCGAGCACATCCCCAGTGGGGGCTGTGCAGGAGGCAGCTGGTTGATGTTTCTCTCTCATTGATGTTTCTAGCTCTCTATCCCTCTCCCTTCCTCTCTGTAAAAAAATCAATAAAATATATTTTTTTTAAAAAAGAGACTACCCCTAATGCCAAACTATGGAATGGATGGTGATGGGTGGAATGCTGAAAGTCTTAGGGACCGGACTTCCTTCGAGTCCCATACAAACCAACTTCCAAGCAGAACAATAAAGTGTGCATCTGTTGCCAATTTGTTTAGCTCACTGGAGACAATGTGGGGTTAAGGATTAGGGGATGGTGGTGCTGGGGATGCAGGAAGTGTGCTGGCATCGATGTTAAGCAGAGGAAGCAGCGCAGCGGAATGATAGGACTTCGGGCTTTGACATCACGCATACCTGGTTTGGAGCAGAAAGTTCTTTACTCCTTAACCTCCATGATCCTCAGTTTCTTTACTCCAAAACAAGGGAATAAATACGGGTTTGCTATAACCTTAAAGTGGGAATTCCATTAAGCGCATATGCTCAATAAATAGTAGCTCTCAGGACAACTATCGTGCCTGTTTTTAACATATGATAATGCTCCAGAGATATGGAGGGTTCGCCTTGTTTGCCTAGTAAGTGTATCTCTCACCTTTCCCTGTTGTTTTCTCCTGTATTCTTAATTATTTCTGTTTCTAGTTCAGGCTTTTAATTCTCCCTTACCACAGCTTAGGGCTCTCAACTGTAGGCGTTTAATTACATTGTGCAAACCCATGAGCTACTACTCCATACTTATGAGCGTACGTAGTTATAAGGGGCATAATGATTTAGAGCTTGGACTCTGGCATCAAACTTGAAATGCAGGTACCAACACTTGGCCAAGGATCCCCAGCCTCTAGGTCTCAGTTTTCTCATCTGTAGATTGGAAATAATAATTCCTCTCTCACAAGTAGTGCGTGTAAAGACTGAGGTCAGAGTTTGGCACATGGTAAGCAGTGAATGAAACACAGTGCATGCTATGCTGTTAGAAGAAAGGTGGGGGGAGTAAGGGAAGTCACACGCAGGGGTGGGGGGCTCCTCTAGACCAAGCACTACACTCTATATTCAAGTTTCATATAGTTGTTATTCCTTGCTCTGATCCTACAAGTTGTGAACCTTTCTTTCTTTTTTTTTTTTTTAATCACAGGCATGTTTGTTATCCACTGGGACACCGAGATCTTCCCTTCCCAGGCAATGTCACAGGGGAGGCCCGCTCTCAGGAGGCGGCCACGCTGCCACCTGAAGCAGGCCCGTGGGGTGGCAGTGTCATAGGCGGCAAGAACAGTGCCTTCAGCTTGCCCTACAGGCTGGCAATCTCAGGATCCTGGGCTTCGTAAGACTTGACCAAGCGGGCAAACTTCAGGACACCTTCCCGGTCGCAGCTGGAGCCATAGGCCTTGATGACCTCCTGCTGCATCTGCGTGGCCAAGGGCAGCACGAACTGCAGTATCTTCCCCAGGTCGTTGCACGCATTGTCCCGAGAGCCTCGTCCATGCGCACGGCCTTCTCGGGGGCCCGAGAACGCCTGGACCACCTCGGCCAGGACCACCTTGGCTTGTTCGGTGCTCAGGGCCGCAGCCTGGGCAGGACCAGGGAAATGGCCGGGAGGAGAGGGAGGTCTCCGAGACCGGTTCTCCTCCGGGGGAGTGGGGGCGGGGGAAAGTGTCAGCCGCGGCCGGAAGTCCCTCGTGCGTCCCCCAGAGCACCCTACGGAACCCCCAGGAGTTGGGAATATCAGGTGTGTGTATGACGCTCTAAAAACTAGCAGAAATAGCCTGTGAACCTTTCTTTACAGATGTTTGGAATGACAAAAGGACTTAGGAAACGTAGAGAACAAATCAATGGCAGTGGCATTATTGGGTCCCAGGTCTGAGTTTCCAAAGGCCGTGCTCTTTCCACTGATGCACCAGGAAGAATCTGGCATACCGATTTCCAAGTCAGCCTCTTGCTACACCAGAGAGGCAGAGCCCAACTTAGGACACAGGCTACAATGATTACTTGCAACACTGGACTGACCTCGAAAGAATGTTTCCAGCCTTTGACATAAAAAAAAAAAAAAAAAGTCTTCTTTAAACATGGGATTTATCATCCAATGTATTTTTAATGTCAAGTTGGCTCAATCGCAATGGAATTTTAGAAAATCTACGGCTAGTGTAGTTTTTGAAATTTTAATCTAAATGCTATTTTTTATTGTGCTCCAAACTCAAATGTCCTTTATATGCCAACCATTCAAATATTACACATGGACCTGAAACAGTTAAGTAAAATGGACATTATTTTTTTTTAATGATACCTCTCATGTAAAAAACATGTGTACTTATAGATCTTCTGGTAATTCTCTACATTAATTCCTTGACCTCAAACTGACCGGAGAAGGTCAACAATTCTTGTAATATCCCTGAGTGGGACATTTCATCTCTAACTTAGCTGAGAAGTATATAAAAGCTCAGGCAGTCAGAAAGCACCCAAATAGCTATACAGCTGAGATGACCCCAAGATGCAAGTTAATCCCTGCAAGGTCAGTTGTAATTTATGTTCAATTAACTGGCTCAAGAAACCTGTTTTAGAAAGAAGCCAGAAATTAGGAAACCTGTTGCTTGACTTTTTAGTGGGGAAACACTTTCTGTGAAAGCCACCATCAGGGGCCCCAAGTAAGGGGCTAACAACAGGCTCTCCCCCTGAGTGCACTTGCGTCTCCGTCCTCAACTGACCATACTCACTCGCTCCAGAATATGCTGCAAATCTGGACAATTTGGATGGACAGTCTATCTTTCCTGTGGCTGCTGCATACATGCAAGTGAACAGGACAGTTGAACTCAGTATCCGCTTCAACATGCAAGTTACCAAGTTAAGCCTCCTCTTAAGATACACCAAAAAGACACAGGAGGCTCTGACTCCCACTGATCAGACCTGAGAAATAATAGCATCATAAGAAATAATGTAGTAGCAAAGCAGAACTCATTAAATAAAATAAGGATCCTGCCCTGGCCAGGTGGCTCAGGTGGTTAGAGCATCGTCCTGTACACCAAAAGGTTGCAGGTTTGGTCCCCAGTTGGGACACATATGGGAGGCAACTAATCTATGTCTCTCTCTCTCTTTTTCTCTCTCTCTCTCTCAACCCTTTCTCTCTCTCAAAAAGATAATAAAAACATATCCTCAGATGAGAATTTTTAAAAAATAAAAAATTAAATTATTTAGTTCATCTTGATGAAATAAATGAATCCTATATAACAAAAGCCCAGCAACTGAACAGCAGAATGACCAGAATGACTGGTCGACCAGTTGCTATGATGCGCACTGACCACCAGGGGGCAGACACTAAAAACAGGAGCTGCCCCCTGGTGGTCAGTGTGCTCCCACAGTGGAGCGCCCCTCAGCTGACTGGGATGAGCGGTGCTCCCACAGCAGGAGCAGCCACTCAGAGGTCGGATCCACAGCTGCTTGGCTGACCGGGATGAGCAGCATTCCCACAGCAGGCCAATCCCCACAGGACACATCCCCCACCAGTGCATGAATCCTGTGCACCGGGCCTGTAGTAAATAAATAAAGGAGGAAGAAGGAAAAGCTGTTTTTTACAGTAGAATGCCAACTAATAAATATATATACATGACGGAGTTAGAAGATCATCAACGGATGTGAAAACAAGTGAAAAAGTTTAATGAGTAATAGGATATTTACATAATAATCTCAAACTATCTCCCACTTGGCAGACAACACCTTGTTCTAGTGAAAAGTTAACTTCACCAATACTGAAACAAACACACACCACATGCCAGCTGATACCAAGAACTGAGGGAACCTCGGGAATCCGATTTCTTATGAGTCCATTCACAAGGAAATATCACACCAACCTTAACTGAGGGGCATTCCACAAAATACTTAGTCTGTACTCTTAAAAAAGGTCAAGGTTAAGGAAGACCAAGAAAGGCAGGGGAGCTTTTGGTTCTAGATTTAAGGAAACTAAAGAGAGATGACAAATAATATGCAATGTCTGATCCTGGATTATAGTTTAGGTCAGAAAAAAAATCTATTTATATAAAAGCCTAAGTAACTGTTAGACCATTCAACCGTTCAACTGGAGCTATGACACGCACTGACCACCAGGGGCCAGACACTCAACGCACAGGCATGGAAACATGGAACAGACTGATGAATATCAGAGGAAAGGGGGGATGGGGAGGATGGGAAGAGATTAACCAAAGATCTTATATGCATACTATAGGCCCGGTTTGTGCACTGGTGGGGTCCCTCAGCCTGGCCTATGGGGATCAGGCCGAAACCGGCAGTCCCTGAGGGGTCTCGGATTGTGAGAGGGTGCAGGCCAGGCTGAGGGACCCCACTGGTGCACGATTCTGTGCATCGGGCCTCTAGTAATATGGACATTGTTGTTGCCATTGGTGAAACTTAAATATGGACTGTGGATTAGATAACAGTGTTCCATCAATGTTAAATTTTCTGATTTTAATAAATATTCTCTATTCATGTATGTAAATGTCCTGTTCTTAGAACATACACACTGAAGTATTTAGTAGAAAAGGGGGACAATGTCATCAACTCAATTTTAAAGGGTTAAAAACAAATTATATGTTAAATAAAAGAAAGAGAAAATGATAAAGCAAAAATCAAATGCATACACTTAGTGATATCTCAGTGAAGGATTAACAAATTATAGGAGTTCTTTGTACTATTTTTAATAACTCCTCCATAAATTTAAAATTATATCAAAATGGAAGTTATCTTAAAGAAACATTAAAAATTTTAAACTGTATCACAGCAAACATATCAATTAAAGATAGATTCTGAATTATTCAAAAGTGGGAAGACCTGGTATCATCTTGACAATATTGGAAAAAACAAACAAACAAACAAACAAACAAAACAAAACAAAAAAAAAAAGGAGAGAGAGAAAACAAAAGTAACAAAAAGTTGATAATTCTAATTTCTGAAATTGGATGATGGATACATGGAGATCTGTTGTACCCGTCTCCACTTTTGCATGTATTTGAAATATGCCTATAATAGAGGTTTTTAATTTTTAAGTCCCCTCTTATTGATGCCCATCCTCCAACTCTAGCAATGACCACAATGAAAATTTAACACAACTCTCCTCCCCCCACCCCCTCGACACACACACTCAAGTTTGCCCATAGTCCTGATAGTGAAGGTGAAAGAAAAAAAAAGAATGGTTTGGCTAACTCTCCAGAATATAATATGGATTCAAAAGCAGCACTTTACAAGAATTACTTGGCATTTAGTGGACATTCACCTGTATCTCAATGCAGGAAGTAAGAGCTGCTTGCTGGAGTCCTCTTGATATGTGTGGCTAATACAGGAGCGAATGCAGCACGGCTGGAGCCAGCAGCCCTAGGGATAGGACACGCTTGGAGCAAGGCAGCCACAGAAGGAGCTTTCTCCCCATACTTTCAGAGGACACTGTCCCTTACATTGCATCTAATTTGACATAAGGTTCTGGAGATTTCCATCTGAGTTAACAGTCACATATTTGACTGGCTATACAAAAAATTAAATCTTAGGGAAGTCATTGGTAAAAGAAGCACTGCCTAATGTAAGATTGAAAACAAAAGTCAGCACGGAGCTTCTGTAGACACTCCCTGAAATACAGGGTAACAGGAATCCTTCTGGGAAGTCGACTCATACGAGGGATCCTCGTGTTCACTATGACTGCCATCCCTGAAGGGAGCTCAGGTGCTGCTGCATTTAGAATGTGAGAAGGCAGAGTACCAGGGTCATGAGGTTAAACCATTTAGTGGTGACCCCAGCAATAATAGTAAGATTTAAATTGGCGTAGCATATTTTAAAAAGCACCTCGGAGATATTCATTACTTAATTTCATTCTCACAAACACCTGTGTAGGCTTGGCAGCTAGGATTCATCCCTATCTTACAGGTGAATAAATTGATGCTCACTGTGATGGACATCACCAACATCACACAATAAGTACATGAGAATGTTAGGGTTCATTAGTATGTTTTCCCATCTTCCCACCTCCCATATAATTCCCAAGAACAATGACCAGGAGTGTTCATGGGAGGGAAACATTACCTGCCATTGTTTCTCTAAAGCAGACTTTGTAAATCAGGGTAGATTATTCTAAGTCAACAGCCACAAATAGGTTCACAGGAGAATGTCATGTCTGTTTTGGGTCTTCTGCAACATTTTCCAGGAGAATCTGATAGCAACATATTATTTGCAGAAACATACAGCCTGGTGCCATGGAGATTCTCCTGTCAACATCATGTGCCTAGGAGGATTTTAGGAAACCATTTTTAATTAAAAGTGCCAAACATTAGAATCAACCTGAGATATTCTAAATACTAAAGAGAATTAGCTGGATAGGATGATTGGCCTAAATTTCACATATTGAAGGGAGTAAAAATCATTGACTTAACCTTTGTGCTCAGATGCAGGTTTAATTCCTACCAAGCATAATGCAAATGCTGCCTACAGACTCCATAACCAAACTTCATAAAACATGTAGCATCGTCATTTCAAACATACTGTATTACATATATACTAGAGGCCCCATGCACGACATTTGTGCACTGGCAGGGGAGGGGGGTCCCTCAGCCTGGCCTGTGCCCTTTCACAGTCTGGGAGCCCTTGGGAGATGTCCGACTGCCGGCTCACTAAGCCGGCAGTCGGACATCCTTAGTGCTGCCGTGGAGGTGGGAGAGGCTCCTGCCACTGCCACTGCGCTCTCCAGCCATCAGCCTGGCTTCTGGCTGAGTGGTACTCCCCCTGTGGGAGCACACTGACCACCAGGGGGCAGCTCCTGTGTTGAGCGTCTTCCCCCTGGTGGTCAGTGCACGTCATAGCAACTGGTCGTTCTGCCGTTTGGTCGATTTGCATATTACCCTTTTATTATATAGGATATATGTTTGTTTGTTGTTGTTGTTAATCCTCACCCAAGGATATTTTTCCTTTGATTGTTTTAGGGAAAGTGGAAGAGAGAGGAAAAGACAGAGAGAAACATTGATGTGAGAGAAACACATTGATTGGTTGCCTCCTACATGAGCTCTGACCAGGGCCCAGGCCAGGAGGAGCCCACAACTAAGGTACATGCCCTTGACCAGAATTGAACCTGGGACTCTTCAATCCACAGGCCAACACTCTATCCACTGAGCCAAACCAGCTAGGGCAAACATACTGTATTTTAAAAATGAACCTAATACAGTTCATGCAGTTATGGGTGCACTGTGGGGTGAATGAGGTTCAGAAAAATCCCGGAGTAGAGTGATGAACTCACCTCCCATAGAAAGCACTGCAAAGGAGTTTGATAACTATTTTATGAATAAATAAAGAGGAGGTAAGTGTAAGGTTTTCTTAGCAGACATCTCCCAAGTTGGGTTTTATATGAAAAAACAACAACAACAAAAGCACAAACTGATGCATCTACTATTTCTCAGATTCTTATGGCACCCAAATTCTAAATCTCTCTGTATTCATTTGTTCAGACTGCCGTAACAAAACACCGCACACTTGGGGTGGTAAACAACAGAAATTTATTTTCTCACAGTTGCAGTGCCTCAAGTCCAAAAGCCAACTATTAATGTTTCTCTCCTTGGTTTTCGGGTGGCTGCCTTCTCCCTGTGTCCTCACATGCTCCTTCCTCTGTGTCTCCTCTTGTGTCCACATTTCCCCTTCCTTTAAGGACACCAGTCAGATTGGATTAGGACCCACTTTTTGACCACATTTTCTCTTCATTACCTCTGTAAGGGCTCTCTCTCAAATACAGTCACATTCTGAAGTACTGGGTGGGGGTTAAGACTTCAAAATGAATTTGAGGGGGACTCAATTCAGCCCACAACACTCCTATTGCCTGAGCCCTCAGTCCATTCATGGAGACTTTTGAGCCCAGCTGTACTCATTCCGGATGAGATATGAGTATCTTTCCTAAACCAAGCTGAGTTTCAGATTTTCCCCAAACTCATGTAGTTTAGGATCCCCTTGTGCCCCATTTCTGTCCCATACTGTATGTTTAGAGTTGCTGGTTTGTTCTAATTATAAGGAAAAATGTAGAGAACTACCTCCTTACCTATTTGGAGTTACCCAATTTCATTTGTCCTGGAAAGAAAATACTTCAGATATGTACTTAAATCTACTTATTGGAACTCTTTGCCTCATTTGCCCTGTTATCAGCTAGACAAATACGTATTTACCTTTTTCTTTGTTTTTGTAACCAACAGCAGGTGAAAATACTCCCAGGTTTAAAAGTATATAATTTAGTCTACGACAGAGGCAAAATCTCCCCATCGCGTGCCTTGCGTTCGCAGAGCATGTGGACAGAGTTGCAATCAAGAGTTGGTGCTGGGTTGACCTTTAGCTCACTGCTTCTTATCTCAAGATACTGCTTCATGACTACAATCTCTGAGTCATTCTTCTAGAGAGATGTATTATGAACATATGTCCATATCTCAGAGGTGCCTCAAGAAGCTGAGAAATGTTGTCACTGTGCCATTTGTCAAGTATGTAAACATGGAGAAAGACTAGTGTTGTACACCACTGACAGCAAAATCTCCCACCTAACAGGTGACCCTACTCTGGGAACCCTGTCACTGTTTTCCTGCCCCCAGAATGAGACATCTCATACTGCATAGTTTGGGTTGCAAAAGTCCTCCAAGCACATATCTGGATGAGGTAACACACCCTCTCCAGAAAGAACAACTCAACATGCGTAAGCATTGCTGAAGAAATCACACAGCCACGCACAAAGCGCTGCCCACGGCCCCCAGTTCCATTTCAGTCCCTGTGCTGGTCAGCAGCTCTGCATTTCTGGTCAGCTCCCTCTCCCATTTTTCCATTGTGATGTCAACATTTAACACCCCGCCCCCCAGGCCTTTCCCTTTTCCTTACCCTTAGCATGACCAAATTTCCTGATTTGTCCAGGACTGAGGGGGTTCTCATATGAGATATGGGACTTTGAGTGCAAAACCTGGTCACCCTCTTACCCCTTCATTCATCATCAAATGACATCACTACCCATAACTCAAAAAAGAAAATTAAGATGACCAGGTGTGAACTGCTCCCGATTTTTCTCCCACTATCCTCTACCTGAATATACATCAGTGGCCATACCTTGCCTTCAGTCTTAGAAGCTAGGTTATCCCATTGCTGAGTCACAGCACAATCCCCTACCTTTAGGATGCATCTCCCCATTATTTAACACCTCTTCTCTGTAATTTCAACATTTCTTCCTCTTTCCCCTCATACAAATATGTGCAAGTCTTTTCCATCTTCAAAACCACATATCCTGCTTCCTATAACATTCCCATTTATTGACAGACCTACCCCTTGCCTTTCCTTCCCTCTAAATTTTTATGAAAGTATAATTAATGAGCATTGTAGTTATTAGTTTCAGGTATACAACATAATAATTTGATACTTGTATATATTACAAAATGATTATCACAATTAACATCTGTCACTATACATAGTCACAGAATTATTTTTCTTGGATGAGAACTTTCAATATTTACTCTCTTAGCAACTTTCAAATATGCAATACAGTATTACTAACTATAGTCACCATGCTGTACATCCCATCCCCAGGACTTATTTATTTCATAACTGGAAGCTTGTACCTTTTGACTCCCTTCACCAATTTCACCCATCCCTCACCCCAACATTGTTTGTTTTTGTTTTTTTAGATTCCACATGTGAGATTATATGGCATTTGTCTTTCTCTGTTTGATTTATTTTACTTAGCATAATACTCTCAAGGTCCATCCATGTTGTCACAAATGGCAAGATTTCATTCTTTTTTATGGTTAATACTAGAGGCCCTGTGCACGAAATTCGTGCATGGGCGGGGGGGGGGGGGTCCCCTCAGCCCAGCCTGTACCCTCTCCAATCCAGGATTTCTCTCACAATTCGGGACCGCTGGCTCCTAATCGCTCACCTGCCTGCCTGCCTGGTTGCCCCTAACTGCCCCCCTCTGCTGGCCTGATCACCCCTCACTGCCTCTGCATGCCGTCCTGATCGCCCCTAACTGCTCCCCCCTGCCGGCCTGTTCACCCCTAACTGCCCTCTGCTGCTGGCCTGGTCACCCCCAACTGTCCCCCTGCCAGCCTAGTCACCCTCACTGCCTCCCCTGCCAGCCTAATTGCCCCCAATTCCTGCCCTTACTGGCCTGTTCGCCCCCAACTGCCCTCCCCGCCAGCCTGGTCATCTCTTACTGCCCCCCCTCCCGGCCTGGTCACTCTCAACTGCCTCCCCCGCTGGCCTGGTTGCCCCCAACAGCCCCCCCTGCTGGCCTGGTCACCCCCAACTGCGCCCCCCCACCAGCCTGGTTGCCCCTCATGGCCCCCTGCCAGCCTGGTTGCCCCACGCAGCCTACTTGTTCAGTCATTTGGTCGTCCCTCGGGCCAACCCGGGTGGTTGGGCAGCTGCCATCTGAGGCTTGCCTGTGCCTCAGGCCGGCCCTGGGCGGCTGAGGGGTTGAGGGGACTGGGGACTCCGGAGACAGGTGTGCGGGGCCGGTCCAGCTGTGCCACGTGCCTGCCATCCCGGCAGGGCTGAGGGGACTGGATGCCACCATCTTGTGGCTATGGATGCTGCCATCTTTGAGGGCGTGGCAGTCAATTAGCATATTTCCTCCTTATTGGCTGTGTGCACTGCCATCTTTGTGATGGCATGAGGGTCAATTAGCATATCCCCTCTTTATTAGATAGGATTTCATTGCATATACAATTGCTATTGTAAATAATGCTAGAATGAACATGGGGTGCATATATCTTTTTAAAAATATGTTCTTATTGATTTCAGAGAGGGAGAGAGGGAGAGAGAGAGAGAGAGAAATGTCAATGATGAGAGAGAATCATTTATTGGCTGCCTCCTGCACACCGCACACTGAGGATCCAGCCCACAACCCAGGCATGTGCTCTGACTGGGAATCAAATCGTGACCTCCTGGCTCATAGATTGACACTCAACCACTGAGCCATGCCACCTGAACCCATATGTTGTTTTAAGTTACTGTTTTTGTTGTCTTCAGATGAATACCTAGAAGTGTAATTGTTGGATCATATTTTAGTTCTATTTTTAATTTTTTGAGGAACATCTATACTGTTTTCCGTAGTGGCTGCCCTAATTTACATTCCTACCAACAGAGCACAAGGGTTCCCTTTTCTGCACATTCTCACCAACATTTGTTGATTTTTTTTTTTAAATTGTCAATTCTCACCTGAGGATATTTTTCCATTCATTTTCAGAAAGTGGAAGGAAGGGAGGGGGAGAGAGAGAGAGAGAGAGGAAGAGAGAGAGACATCAATGTGAGAGAGACACGTGGATTGGTTGCCTAATATGAACCCCAACTGGGACCAGGAATCAAACCTGCAACCCAGGCATGTGTCCTTGATTGGGAATCGAACCCGAGACCCTTCGGTGTGGTGCGAGGGCAGACACTCTAACCACTTAGCCATGCCTGACAGGGCAACACTTGTTATTTTTATATAATATTTTTATAATAGCATTCTAACAGGTGTGAAGCCATATCTCATTGTGACCACAAACTTGAAAGAGATCCCAAATGATCTCATCTACCCCAGTGGCTCCACAAATTTTTATCTCCAGCCCAGACCTCTCTACTAAAATGCAGTGTCTTCACCCTCCTGGTGAGCACGCCTATCTTGGTGAGTATCTTAAGCCCAAAATGTCTGAAACATAGGTATCGCCTTTCTCTCTAGTGTGCCCCTTCTTCTAAAGTTATGGTCCCAGCAAACAGAACCACAATCTGCCCAACTTTCCAAACCAGAAACCATGCCATTGTTTTCATCTACTAGTATACCTCAGCCCCCACATCCATACTAGCCTCCTGTCTCCTAAGTATCTTCTCTCATTCATCTCTCTGACCCTCAGTCCCCACTGTTATCACAGAAGCCTCTTCAATGGCTTCTTAACTTCCTAGTCTTAGTTCCATCTCCTTCCAACTATCATTCCTGAGGTCGACATCTGTAAGATTATGAATTGAGCTATTTTAATTACGCGGAAGTAGAGCAAATCTTTGATTTAGCCCACTGAACACCAAACTGGCCACAAGGATGCCTCCTCAGGATTAATGAACAATTGCCAACTTGTTCATGAAGATGACTGGATCGATATCCTCACTGGCTCTGTGGCTGATTCAAATAACAGTGTGAGGTAACTGAAGGTAGTCAAGGAGGCTGCTTGTGTTTCTTTGCAGAAATGCCCGTTGCTGATGGCAGCACTGCCCCTGTGTGGAGACCTGACTATGTCTCTATTTTTGTGGTGTTAGCCCCAACCATCGCTGTTACCCTGGGCATTAATGATCACTACTAGCAAGTCGAGCTGTTGCAGAAGTCACTGGTTATTCCACGCCATCAGCTGTTACGATTTTCAACTCATGTCCTACAATGTCCCCCCTCCTGCCCCTTCACTCTGGCCACCCTGGCAAACTTCCCATTTTCTAAGTCACTTTCTCTCCCAACTCAGTGCTCTTGCCTGGAACATCTGTCTCCTTCAACATTCCCAAATGAATACACTCAGAAATGAACAATAATGCTCTTCATTTGGAAAAATAAAATAAGAAGGCTGCTGGAGGGTGACATCTGCCCAGAAGCCCTGTTGCTCCTGGAACTGTTTGCCTTCAAAGCTACTCCTCGCTCTACTCTGCATCTCAGAAGGGCTGATCTTGTACCTCCCAGGCTCTGTGTCTGCTGGCTTCTTTCTGGCTTTGCCCAAAAGGAGGTACTGGTGACAGATCATAGAGTGAAAGAAAGGACTCCAGAATTTTATTTCCTTTTCTCATTTCCTCCATAGCTCCAGCTCCCACTAGACATGCCTGCCCTGGTTACACATCTCCCGGGTGACCCTGAACCCTGGAGTCTGGTTCTCTCCTTCTCCCTCCGTCCCTCTAGTCTACCTGGGGCAACAGCTTTTTCCTGCGAGCACGCAGCTCTGGGTTGCCACCTGGATGCCTTCACAACCTCTTTTGTCCACTGTGTATCCAAATCCCTGCATTAAATCCTTGCCCTCCCATACATCCAGAGTGGCTTCTGCTTCCTTGGTGGCACTCCGATCTAAAACCATTTCCTGATGTCTACCGCTCCTCACCTCAGCCCATCACAAAGGCTTTTGGGGGGTTGCCTTCCTCCGGGTCCCTGGCTGAAGCACCTGTGTATACTGCTTTGGGTTGAGATGGTGGTTTTTCTTATGAGCTTCACCCCTCCATGAGCTCTTGAGGGCAGAGCCAATGTCCTGTTCATCTCAGCACCCCCTCCCCATGATCTGCTCACTGCTCAGGATACAGTAGGTGGTCACGATTTTAAAATACACACACACAAAGTTTGTTCAGTCTTAAAAAGGGTTTGCCGTAATGTGCTAGATATATGAAGATGTAAGGCGTGCTTCAGACTAGAAAAACACGGGATTTAAATGAAAACTAGTAAACCTGTGGATTTATTTATTTTTTATTTATTTATTTTTTTTTTTATGAGAGGGTGATGCTGTAGCCCTTGGGTTTTACTCGTCTCCTTGGAGGACGACTCGCTGTTTTTCAGTTGCTGGATGATAGTCCAGCCACTGGGGGGAAAGTCACCTTTTATTTCAGTGAAGCAACTTAATCCATAAAGGTATTAATTGCTCTCAGAAGATGCTTTGGAACAATAAGACACCGTCATTTTACTTCTGGCAGCCAGGCAGGGGAAAGCAAAGGAGAGCACCTCCGAATGCTAAGACCCTTAGAACTTTGAGGACAGAGAAATATTCCCTTAGGAGTCAGGAGTCCTCTGGAAAAAAATCTGGAACTCTTTGAGAGAGGGAGTTTATGATGATATTCAATTGAATCTAAAGCAATTCCCTACCACGTCTTGCCATGCAAAGTGATTTGCAAAACAGAAATATATGAATATCATTTAGAGATTAGGGAAAAGATTCATGGAAGATAAATTACATCCTGTTCTAGCAGTAGAGTCAGGATTACTTAACAGAGTGCCTGGAAGTCTGGGCACTGACTTAGTGCCCCTCTCCTCTCCCCGCTCCCTGCCCCGCCCCACTACTAAGCCTATCACTAGAAGACCCTTTTCTTTTTTTAAAAAAAAAATATATATATTTTTATTGATTTTTTTTTTTTTTTACAGAGAGGAAGGGAGAGACATAGAGAGTTAGAAACATCAATCAGCCGCCTCCTGCACACCCCCTACTGGGGATGTGCCTGAAACCAAGGAACATGCCCTTGACTGGAATCAAACCTGGGACCCTTCAGTCCACAGGCTGACGCTCTACCCACAGAGCCAAACCGGTTAGGGCTAGAGGACCCTTTTCAAGGTGAACACAAGTAAGGAGCACCAGTACTTCTCTATCTGGACTGTATTATTATGGACACCTTGAATTCAATGTACCGTAAGATCCTTCGCCATTCAACTTCAACATACACTTTAATATGACAATATTTTTTAATGCAGGAAACCAGAAAACAGGCTGCTAACCCCTAAGGCTGTGAAAGGATGCGCAAAAAGAATTCATTCCTTCTTAATCATCACAGCATATCTCATATTATAACATTTGCCTAAGTTGATTTCCTTGTTCTGGTGTGATTCATGGTTAGTGACTCTCTTGGCAAGGTATGGCCCGTGTGTTACGTGAAATACCGCAGGTGCCAGTTGCAACAAAGTCACCATTGTCTTTTTATAATGAAGTCACTTTAAACAGCTAAGTGTCCTAAAGTGAATCCAAGTGTGCCCGGTGTCCGGACGGTCAATTATCGCACAGTGTTAGGCAATTGGGATTGTGTTACTGCTAACTAGGGGGCTTTAGTTTTTGTTTTTAATAAAAGTCTATTGGAATAAAGAAAACATAGCACAGCAAACATTGAATCGGACAGTGTGACACAATGACGGATTATTTTGCCACAGCTTCCAGATTCCACAAAACAACAATGACCCTAAACATACAAAACATTTTATATACAATTTCCAGAAAACTCCAGACTCTTGCTTTGAAGGAAGTTTACTTGAAACAAGTGGCTAGGTGTTAGATAATGTTTGCTGTGCTGAGTTTCCACCACTGTAACGATTGCTATAGCCAATGCTTTTGTGGCGAGGGGAGTATATATTGAACCAGCATATACTCCAGTTTTTGCAAACAACTTCCAAAAAGCCTATTTTACTTCCAGTAAGATTTTACAGTCATTCCCTTGGTTTTCACTTTTATATCCTGCTATTATTATCCAAAGATGTTTCCTTTTAATATGAAAATTCTAAGTTTTTAAATTATTCATGTGACAATGAAACAGGTTTTTTTCTAAAAACAAAAACAGAGTTGATCTTGATGAAAAAACATATTAAAATAGTAAATTGTTGCATATATGAATAATATGTCTATAAACTACAGTGTCACAATATTTTGCTGAAATTTACAAAATAGTTTGTCACTTCCTTTAAAGTCTTTGTCCTTTAATGAATATTGTTTCAGTTCGATCAAACCTAACTATTTTTAAATGACAAACATGAGTTGAAATACAGAAAGGTTTATTTGAATATAATATTTTTGAAAAGATTTTTAAAGTATTCTCTTTATTTTAATGTAAGGGTGAATAAGTACATTTCTCTGTTTCAAAATCAGAGAAATTCAAACACTTAGCATTCATTACTTGGCATTCATTCTTCATGTCCAGGCACCAAAATTTGATTTAAAATGCTAAAATTATTTTAAGTTTTTAACTTTCCATATATAATTTTAAAAGGACACTATATATATATATATATATATATATATATATATATATATATATATTCCTACTTGCCATTATTAGAGGAATAGAGCTGAGTGGGTTTTTTTTTAAATATTAACTTTTTAAAACTTAACTTGATAGTTACAGATGTTTTAATCTTTGGAAGCCATTACATGTTCATTTTCCTTTCAGCATTAATTATATATAATGACCTCCACCTATCAGGAGAAAACTATATTTGTTTACATTTTCCAATGCTTTTAAAAATAAAAAATAGTTTTCATTATTAACAATAAGGGCAGATCTTTTTAATTGTTAAAATCTTGGTATTTTTTAAGACTTGTCTCTGGCCATTTTAACTAGAAAGTTCTATTGTGAATAAAACTGTTACATAAATTCTCCGAATAATAGCTTAATTACTTATAAACTCTGGAAACAATTAGTTTATCATCCTTTGAAGTGAGCAAGGCAACTTGCCAGGCTCAGAGTAAAATGCTTGTCACTTTTTCATGTAATGAGCTTAGTTCCTTTTTGTTATTTTAGATTATTTGGAAAAGGAAACTCGGTGGAATACACTTTAATGTTCAGAAGATTAAAAGTTGAATCATTCACTTCATAAATGGCCTCTGCAATAACACTTAATAAAGTACCGAAAGAAATATTGAAGGCTCTGAAGATTATAATTTATGTGCTTATGGAAATCATTGAAACAGATATTCTGGTTCAAAGATAAAGTTGTGCTTGAATGACACCAATATTGTAAAAGATTGACGAGGACTCCTCTGGTTCTCAGCCTCATAATATCACCCCTTACACAAGCCAGCAAATTACAGGACGGCCTCTTCTCTCCCATCTGGCAGCTCGCTCTGTGCTCTCTCCTTCCCTCCCCCGCCCCTTCCACTTCTGGCTGCCTCCAGGTCTCTACCTCCCCTCCACACCTTTCTGCTTCACCCAGGGTCTCTCTCTCTCTCTCTCTCTCTCTCTCTCTCTCTCTCTCTCTCTCTCTCTTTCTCTCCATCGCAATTCACTGTTAGGTGTAGATTTATTTTTATTTTTTTGTTTTGTTTTTTTTGGCTAAACAGAGATCAAAGGACGTTCTGAATATAAGTGGCTATTGTGAGATTGAAACACCTATATGTCTGAATATTACCCAAAAAATGAGGAAGAAAAAGAGTATCCGAAGAGGATGCTGATTCCATCTTGTCAGGCTCCAGATCTGCCTGAGTCGTCGCAGGAAGCAGGTGGGGAGAGAGAAGCTCTCCGTGGCCGCCCCGTTCAAGGCCAGCCAGGTGACTCTGATCGCAGCCATTGCGTCAGACGGAGCCAACACCTGGGCCGCCGCTCCTTTCTGACCTTGGCGGTCAACCAGCAAGGTCATCTGTAATTCCATCACCTGACTATTGTTTCCCAGGCTCCGGGGAGAGAAACTGAGGGCCAAGAAAGCCAGGCAGGTCCCCAAAGCCAGGAGGTTCCCCTTGGGGTCTATTCAGCGGGTGGGGGCCAGGACCGGATCCGGGACAGCAAACTTTCTGCACCGCTTTGCAAATTTCAAAATGATATGAACACACTTCCCATACCGCCCCCCTACTGGAAGTCATAATTACAGCTCACCCTTCCCTTTGTCGGCAGGAGTCTCCTTAAGCAGTCCCAGCAAGTCGGCCTACTTGGGGGACGCATTTTGCATTTCTCATTGCCTCTCATCCCTCCCCAGACCTATATGTCAAGGAACGGGGAGTCGAGACACGACACATTAATGTTTTTTTTTTTATCAGGGGACGCTCTCTGCTCCCACAGAAAGGGGGTGGGGGACCAGGAGGGGAGGGCGGCCGAGCAGGAGAGGGAAGGCATCACTCCGCAGCTCCTGTGGAAATTTCACATTCCGTGTATGTTCCTCTCTCACCTGAAATAAATCCCCCAGGCCTACCCACACAGCGCGGCAGCACTTATTTATTTGCATGTCATGCTTATAATATGGTGGAAAGCAAGACGGATCTCCGAGGAGGGGAGGAGACGAGGCTCACCTTTCAGGCTCGCTGCCTTAAATAAAAAAGAATAGTCCGGCAGGGCGCCTAAATATTTATCTTGAGTTTGTGGTCATTATCTCTATTATAGAGCCCTGGCAATAAATAAGTCGGGTAGTTACTACCCAACAATAAAACTGTAGTGTATGGGACACCGTACTATCACTTCCTTAATAATCTGCCGTTTCTTTCCCTTTAAATCTCCCCAGTCTTGTCTTCCCACTTGTCTACAAGGATCTATCTTCACCCCTGGAGGTGCCCGGCCGCTTGGTTCATTTTTATATTTGGTGAACACAATAAGTTTTCCTGTCTAGACTCTGCTTTTCCTCCTCTTTCCAGGCTGCCTAATCTGCTTCAAGACAAAGGGTTGGCCGGGATCAGATGTCTTTCCCCCCACCCCACCTCCTCACTTTAGCCGCCTGGTGCGTCCACGTGAATGCAGATCGCCCCCCCCCCTCGGGGCAGCCACCCACCGGGTCTCCAGGAGAAAGAGGGCGAGGCAGACTCCTGGGAGACAGGGCCCCCAGAAGGTGGTCTGTGCTCCCACGGGCCCGCATGCCCTTGGGTGCGCACTGGGTTCAAGGGTCTCGTTTGAGAGACGACGGCTGGGCTAGACCTGCCTCTCCAGCCCTCACCCTTATTCGTGATGGTGTGTTTGACCCGGTACGGATTTAGGGTTGGGGGTCTCATCCCCTCCGCCTTCTCCCGCTCGCCCTGCGCACAGGCACCGCGCGCCACCAGCGGACCCGGGCGCCAGCCAGCAGCCTGGACCCGCCTGAGAAGTCGGTTCTCGCTCCACGGCTGGCTCCTCTGTGTCTTCGGGCCTGAAAAGTCCACCGAGGGGCCTGGGCCCCCGGGGAGCGGACACCGCGGGGGGCAGGGGGGGGTGAAGGGGCGCCTTTCAGGTTCCCAGCCCCGCGGGCGGTGGGAGAGCCCGCGCGCACGCCCACCGGCCTCGCTCTCACGCCCAGGGCTCACCCGCTCCGCGCCAGAGCTAGGTACCCAGCTCGCATCCCGGCCCCATTCCCAGCCTGCGGGGAGGCGCAATCTGTTCGGGGCTGGCGCCTTTTAGGGCCCCAGGGACTCTCGGCCCCGCTGGGAGACTGAGCCCAGCCAGTCCCTGGCCGGCGCCTTCCAAACCCAGCGCCACCGTTGCTTGCACGCCGGCGCGAAAAGTGGTGCGTGTGGGCAAAGCGGTCAGCGAATGACCATCTCATCCGAGGAGCGGCAGAAATCGGGGGGGGGGGGGGGAGTGCGGGGAGGGCTGGGGGAGGGAGAGGGGGGGCAAAGAGGTAGGAAGCCTGGAAAGAAAACAAACAGACCCTGCCGCGCTTCCCCTTTTGTCTTGGTGGAGCTCGTCCCAAGAAACCAACTTAAGCTCAAGCCCCCGCCAGGCTTGTTTTTGTTTGTGTGTGTGACTTAGATCACCGCTAGAACTCGGGACCAAATCTCTGGGTGTGTGAGAGGGAAGGAAGCCGGCCCAGCTACTGATGGTGAAGGGACAATGAACTTACCACCTTTCTTTTTAACTCACTAACTCGTCCTTTATAAAAATCCACGCCGTGTGTGTGCGTGTGTGTGTGTGCGTGTGTGTGTGTGTGTGTGTGTGTGTTTCCCTGTTAATTGCGTTTTGCTGGGATGATCTTTTACGACTGGAAAACAAGCGGCTGGGAAAATATTCACGTTTGGGACCGAAAACATTTTTTATTTATATCTTTGACATTTAAAAGAGGAGAATTAATTTGTCCTGTCTACATTAGCATTGAGAGAAAGTTTCAGAAATCTACCCAGAGGGAAGAGGAGGGGGCGGGGGGGGGGGGGGGAGAAAGCGAAGAAAAGAAAGGAAAAAAGAAAAGCTAGGCTTGGTTTTTCTTATTTCGGAACTGTAATCAATCATTGGAATAGGAGGCAGCAAAATTGTAAAGATTCGATAGATTAAAATGCAAATGAAAGGTAGAAAAAGAAACATTAACATGGCGATCAAAGATTTAATAACCGTAAATCAAGTTTTTTTTCTGTTGCAGCTGCAGTTTGCGTGTGTGTTTATGTTTTAATCATGTTCGTTCCATAAATAAATAATTTCTGAAACGAGACTAATTTTTCATTATTTTAACTGTGGGCTATAACACTAAATATTAAAAATAGAAAACGTACAGGATGCCAGATCCCCAACCAAATAAGAGAAAGATGTGTTGATAGGTTAAAATCGAGGGGGGTTATTTGTGTGTTTTGAAAAGCAGAGTATTCTGCTAAAAATTATATCTCAACTGACAAAGCCCAAAGTTTTATTTTCCCTTTAATATTTTATGTTAAGATATCATTTATATTTATATTAAATATATGCATGGCTGTATATCCATTTCAGTTTGAGCATTTTCAAAGAACGAAAGTAACAGAATATTTAAATAATACAAAACATATATTATTGTAAAGTGATTTGACAGGATTCCTAGAAAATAATATTCCTTGTAAGAATCTGCCTTCTAGAGAAAAATTAAATGATGGTTCGACACAGTTAAAAGTTTGTTTGTTTTTTTAGCTCTCCTCCTAAAGTTATTTTTCCAAATGGAAATATTGTAGCCTTTTGTTATTCAATGTAAGGTTTTATGTTAAGGTATCAAATATCGGAACGCACTCCAATTTATTAGCTACTTATTTTCTCGTATGATGAAGGCTTTTCATTTAAATCTTTTTATGTAAAATATTGATGCCTATTGTTAATTTAGAAATTATTTCTAGAACTTTCAAAGTAAACACCTAGGCTCAGTCTTTTCTTTCTTTTCCCTTTTCTGGAAGTCTTCTTGACATGGAAGAATTTGCCTTCAGAAGATGGAAAACTTCTTTTTGGTTATATACAGCCTTGCAATGTTCAAAATAACTGTTTGCTTAATTTTGTCTTTGAAGGGGTTTCACCCTGATTTATTGAAATGATGCGTTAGAATTGTCTCTATTTCTCCTCTTTCCACAAATTAAAATGATAACCAAACCTGGGATATTTGTTCCCCTTCCAAAACCTTTCAGTTAAATGTGAGCGAAGTTGGTGTCCACTCCCTCCATCCCAGCCACACAACACGTTTCACTTTGACAGTCCAATAATGCATTTAGTTTAAAATTACACTTGGACCTTTCCTCCTTTGTATTTTTTCATTTACTTCACTGCAACAAGATGACTTGATTTTCATGGGATTACATGAACTCCATCCAATGTTACTGGGACATTTCTGCTCAACTAAATACTTGCGTTTAATAGACAAATGAACTTCTTTTTATTTGCTGGAGTTTGTAGACGGTTTTAGATACAGAGTGTGCAACTGATTTAGTTATTGTTGTTGTGAGAATCGAACAGGCACAAGAGTCATTTATCTAAGCCGAAGAGATATGACTCTATAAAAGGGAGAAGCAAGGGCAGAATCATGGGGGGATTATTTCAGTTTATGGCTCTTATTAATTAAACCGGATATGTTTTTATTCTGATCTGTTAGTACCGACCTTGTTAAATGCTCCCAGATAGCTTTTCCCCTCACCCCCAATTTTTTCATCTATCAGATAACTTGGGTCTCCTGTCTTTGGAGTTGCTTTTTCTACTTGATATCACTGGACGGTTGCGATGTAAAAATCGCATGCATCTTCAGACGCTTGCACCCCTCCCGGGAAAAAAAAAAAAAAAGAAAGAAAAAGAAGAAAAGAAAAGAAGAAACGCTTTTTCCCATTCCGCTTTAGCACCCAGTTTCGTTGAAATGCAAGACAGGTACTTGATTTAGCATTTAAGCAAAAGGTTACACAAACCGCGTTTTAAAAAGTGTTGGGATGTCCGACAGGGTCAGCCCCAGATCAGATCATTTTTTGAATGCAGACCTAAAGATAATGAGTACTTGTTGTATTAAAGGGAACAAACAGTACTTTGGCTTCCTCTGACCCCAGAATGCACGGCTCGGTTTCATTGATCATCCTCCTTTATGAGATAATGCAATTACAAACATCAATAAGGGGCTGCAAGGGGAATCATTATGCGGTGACAGTGATAAATGACGGTGCAGAAATAGCATGCTTTTTCCCCCCTAACAATCCAGGAGCCCAGGGGCTCCGGGGGCTGAACACAGTCGCCAAGGAAACAGATGACATCCCAAACGGCACCAAAGGAAAAAAAATGAACAGTCTTTCTTTGCCTCTCACTCTTTTCCGTCTTCCAAAGAGTTAGTTTTGGCTCTAGCAGCAGCTGCCACACAGGCATTTCGTTATTTCAGACATTAAAGACTGGAGCGGGGGGTGGGGGCAGTCTCCTCCTCTTGCACCCCCACCCCCACTAGATAACACACAAAGCTGGCCCTTCACCGTGTGGGGCTACCTGGAAAATGCACGTCTTGAAAATCAGGTTGGGGCGGCGTGGGGGGTTTGCAGGAACGTGGATTTACACCGCCACTGCGTTGTATTTCCCCCGCTTTCACGGTTGTCTGGTGGAAACTGAGTCTCCAGAACAAGCTGGCGCCTCGTGGGTCGGCCAGCAAGGACTGGAAGGGGGCGCGTGGCTCGCCTCCATCTCCCCGCGGTGCCAGACGCTGCTCTTGGCCAAGGCGGGGGCGGGGGCGGGGGCGGGGGGGGGGTGGGGGAGTGGGGTTGGGGATGGGGAGCAGGCGGCTGCGAGAGGTGCTTGCCGCTTTGCTGGGTTTACTTGAGATTAGCATTATCCATGGGCGCGGGATCTCCCCAAGATCCAGGGATCGGCTGTTTAAAGACCCAGGGTGCCCTCAGCAAGTGGCTTCAAAAGGGCCTCTCTGAGCGATCCTACCCACCCGCGTCCAGGATGGTAGGCGGGAGCAAGAGGAGATGGGTTCCTGGGGCTGCTGAGCGGGACCTGCGGCCGTGGGGAGGGGTGGGGGGAGAGCCTGGAACCGCTTGGGAGAGAAGGGGAGGAAGGGAGCGCTGCTGTGCCCGGGAGGAGGGCGGCAGACGAAATGCAGACGGGAGGCGTGGAGGAAAGCGAGCGAGCGCGATCCGACCCTAGCCCCGGGTCGCCGGCCGGCCGCGCAGAAAGCAGACACAGGGTCCCTGACCCCTGCGGGGCACGCCCCAGCGTGGAGCGAGGGGCCCCCCCGCGCAAGGTGCCCGGCCCCTCGAGGCCCCCACCGGGAGGCGTGGGCCGGGCGGGCACGCGAGCAGGTGACTTGATTCACTGCTTCCCCATTCGGCGAGGTCCAGGGACTCGTTTTTCCGCCTGCAGATTAAAACCGTGGCTCCGGTAATGAACTGAATGTTTTAGGGTAGAGGTGAGTGTGCCTGCGAGTGGGCCGGGAGGCCTGATCGATGGGAGACTGGCTTAACACGAAATCCCTTTTCTCCGGGGCTTCTCCGCCCGCGTTTCCCGGCGGTGGGCTGAGCTCCCGAGGGCAGGAGGCAGCGCGGGCAGGGACGACCCCTGAGCGGGGGCCCACCGGGTCCGAGACCCTAAGATGCCCCTCCTGTCCCCGCCGAGACCCCAGGAGTACCCGTTTTTGTTTTTTTTTAGAGCAAAGACTCTTTAACGCTCCAATGCCGGAGAACTGGTTGCTCAGTATATTGTTTGTTTTTCCTTTCAGCTCCGCCTTAGGAGAGAATGTCACTGACGTGGTGGCGGGCACATCGGGCCAAAAAGGGAATCCACGCCGCCCTCGCAGTCACCAGCCGCCACCTCCCAGGGGCGATTCCCCGCTGTCTCTCCCTCACCACCCTTTCCGGGGCCCTGGGATGGCCAGCCACACGTGGACCCCGCACCTGGCCACCCCGCCTCACAGCCAAGTGTGTGTGTTGGGGGGCGGGGGGGGGGAGCGGCCAAGGGAGAAGGGAGTTAGGACCAGAGGAAATACCCGGCCAGACAGGGCGCCCCCACTACCCAATTCCACGCCACTCCACCCGGGGTCCTGGTGCCTGCGCTGCAGCTTTGCACCCCGTCACGTTTTTATTGCCTTCGCCGGGGCCGAGGGCCTGCCGGGACCCGAAAGGCAGGGGGAAGTTTGCAGAGGTTTGGACACGATGCCCAGGAGCTCCTGCCTGACGCACGGAGGTGCTGTCCGCGGCTCCCCTACTGGGGCTCCCAGGTGGGCTCCGCCCAGGTCCCAAGTGCCCTCTGGGCCCCAGGCTCTCAGAGTCGGGTCCCCAGAGCTCCCGTGGGATTCTGGAACAGAGCTCGTCCAGAAGCCTCTGACAAAGCACCCCCAAGCGTCCTGAGGGAGGGGGACCCGCAGTCCTCTAGTAGGTGCCTTTCCGAGGTTGCCTTCTCTCCAGAGACAAAATCGGCAGCCCCCATAGACTGGACTCTCAGGTTGTGTGGGGAGGAAGGAGGAGGCTCCTGGAAGTGCTGCAGCCGCCCCGCCGGGCACTAGGGGGGCGGGGGTGGGTGGGAACCCTGGGTAGCGACCTGTGCGCCCAAGCACCCAGGCGCAGGCCGGGATGTGGTGCGTCACGGGAGGAAGGGCAGCCGTGTCCTGGCCAGGACGCCACGCAGCTGTCGCCACGGCCTGCGTGACTTTCTCTCGGAGCGCGGAGCCCGGCCTAGCCTGGGGCCACCGGCATCTGCCCACCCCCCACCCCCGCCTCCCCTCTCGCCGACTTCGGGGGGCGCTGCACACAGCAGCCGAGGCTGAGCGCAAAGTCTGCGCGCCTCCGGGGAGACGCTGTCAGGAGGGGGCGGATAGGGCTGTGTTGTTCCTTTTCCGAAACCTCCCGACTTCCCGGCGAAGTTTCCGGGTAGGCGCCTCTGCCCCCGGGTTCGAGCCTCCCCTCGCCGCTCCTTCCCCTCCCTCGCCCCCGCCCCGCAAGCCCAGCGAGCCGGAGCCTCGCCGGGGCCTGGCTGCCTGCTCGGCGTCCGGTGGGGACCGGGGCGCCCGATCCGCCCAGCCCAGCCCCTCCCCGGGCCCTGCGGGAGTGCCTCTCCCCGGGGCGAAACTCGCCGACGGGGGCCGCACCGCAAGGAGACACCCCTGGCCTCCCGAGGAACTCCTAATACCATCCATACAGCTTTAATGCGTTTATAATTCGATAAGTGATTTCAATTTGAAATTGTTAGTAACTAATTTTATGGGTAATTTTTCCACATCAAATATTTAAGCATCAGATTAAGGGAGCCAGTTCCGACACAGGATAATAAGGGGGTTTCCCTCCCACCCTCTGCTCCTCCGCCGGCCTCCGGTTCCTACCGAGTCGTTTTTCCAAATCCCCAAAAGATGGCAGTCGAAGCCGATATTCTTCTCTTCCTGCGGCCCTGCGAGGGGAGGGGGAGGAAGGGGGGGAAGAGGGAGGGGGAATAGAAAGGGAGAGGAGGGAGAGGAGGGAGAGGGAGGGAGAAAGAGCAGAGGGAGAAGCTAGACGTTGCCTGGACTTTTCAAACTAATTCTTTCACACGTTTCTAATACACGCGTGCAGCCGTGGTGAAGTTCCTGGAAATGTCCCGGCAGAAAAGAAAGCCAAGAAACCGTGCCTGTGGGCTCAGAGGAGGAGATGTGAGAAGCTCAGCACTTCCAAACGGAGCCTTCAGCTCGGAACAGAAGAGGGAGAAGGGGAGGCCGGGAGAGGGACAGGCTGGCTGTTTTATATTTCTCTGCATTTTATACAAATGGTTTAACATTGTACACAAATACTAAACCGCTAAGCAAGCAAGACAGGACTCTGCAAGTGACAGAATGGGGAGGGGGGAGGGGAGAAGAGGTAGGAGTGGGGAAAGGTGATGGGTGGGGGGGACTGCTGTGGGCCAGGGGGGGCTGGGCCAGCAGCGGATGAATTGCAGACCAGTTGCCAAAACTTTTTTTTTTTTTTTTTTCCTGCTGCTGCTGCTGCTGCTGCTGCTGCGGCGGCGGCGGCTGCCTTTGCTGCTGCCTTTGCTTTGAATGTGGGTAACTAGGAAACAGCAAGCCGTCTGAGAAGACGGAATTTCCAACGTGTAAAATGTTCTTAACGGAACCATTGAGCGAGTGCAATAAGGCGTGAGGGGGAACTAATCTTCCCATTTAAATGTTTGTGGCAATTTTATCTAAATGAATTTTAATGCTAAACGAGGGTAATTCCCCATTTGTAGCGC
The DNA here is from genome assembly GCF_027574615.1 of Eptesicus fuscus. Classification (NCBI taxonomy): domain Eukaryota; kingdom Metazoa; phylum Chordata; class Mammalia; order Chiroptera; family Vespertilionidae; genus Eptesicus; species Eptesicus fuscus. The sequence continues at coordinate 39,391,474 of NC_072488.1, read as the reverse complement.
GTTTACTTCTCTTTCCTGTGCTTCCAAAGCAGTGGAACATCATGCGAGGAACAATAACAATAAAAATACTGTCAAGACATATTATTCATTTCGAATGTGTTATAATTACAACTGATTAAATATGATAGGGTAAAATATTTTTGATTTTTTTTTTTTTGGAAAATATTGAAATCACACTAAAAAGTAGTCTCGTTCAGCCAGCGCCCCTCCCCCCGAAGTAAAAATAAAAAGCAGGTACAGTTGCGTGCCCTGGTTTAGAAGAGGGCGTTTTGTTTTTCCCTTTTAAGAAACAGCAAAAATCCTCTCAGCACCTCTATTATTTCCCTCTTTCGAATAAGTGTCCTCCACAACCTCAGAGCTGGCTCTGAAATTTACAAGAGGAAGAGCTAAAATAGCAATAAGGGGGGGGGGGTGTCAGGCAGGGGGAAAAAAAGACCTGCAGAGAGCAAGACCATCACAAAACCATCACACAGAGGGGGGAACGCAGGGAAAGAACACAGTTTTGTTTTATTTTTTTTCTAATTCACTGGACAATAATTATCTTGATTTTCATAGCCTCCATATTCCCTAATTCCTCTTCACGTGTACCTTCTGCGCGCATTCTCCCTCTCTCCCTCTCTCTCTCTCTCTCCCTCTCTCTCTCTCTCTCCCCCTCTCTCTCTCCCTTCTGCCCTCCCTCCCTAGCTCTCTCACCCCCTACCTCCTCCCGTTCCTTTCCCTCCCCCACCCGGCAAGAGCTTCCTCAAGAATAAAGGCAGAAAATAACCAACTTACCCAGGCATGTACTGGGGAGGAGGGGCCCATGGATGGTTAGTTTATAAAGTTTGTTATTAATTTTTAAAGTAAATAAATGGTTGTTAACGGCTAGTAACCACCTATCAAAAGAGAAGTATTTCACTACTATGGACTATTTATGTAGAAGAATTGCCACCGGGCCCGACGGGGAAATTTAAACAATTCCATATATGGGGTGGGGGCGGGGTGGCGTGGGGGGCGCTGTGCGGGGAGGGGGGCGCGCTGAGGAAGGCTGAGTCTGACTCTCCATCCGCGCGTCCACGTGTTTAGACACAAGGCCCCATAAACAAAAGGTGAGAGTGCGCACTGCTGCTCCCGCAGGTGAGTCAGTCAATCACATGTCACCTAGTAAAGCCAACCCACAGCTGGTTTCCCTTTTCAAATAGAAAATAGAATTGTTCAGGGCGGGTTTATAGAGTGGCACGGGCCTGAATGTCAGACTTGAGTTTAAGGCGCTCTCCTCCAACCCATCCTTTGTTTACAGAGCAATCACTGCTTAAAGGCTGATTTTTAAAAGCGAATTTGCCTTAATTAAAATATTTGTGTATTTTCCTTAGCTTTGGGAAGCACTTTTATAGCAGCAATTTTATTTAAATAAAATTATAAGCTATTCCAGCTTAAACATGTTATTTTGTACCATTTAGCTGGCTGCCATGCAGAAATTCTGTACAGCTGTTCTGGAAAATTAGTTAATAACCAGTTTTATCCAATGAGAACATAGAGCATATTTATAAAAATTAGATTTTGAAGTCTGGCCTCTTCAATTCACATAGTTAATTTCCTAATAAACATCTACTGCTCATCATAGGTAACATCCTTAGTAAAAGACTTAACTCTGTACTTGGTTTGCCATTATGAGCAAGAATAATTTCACTGATATTAGATGAGTAATTTTGTTGAATGTAATCTGAGTCTACAGTTAGGTTAGTGCCCTTAGGCCTTAAATTTGCTGATATTAGGAGTTCATTAAGTCAGCTTAAAGAAATCAGTAACTATTATTAAATAATTTACTTTGTAGTTAAAATTTTCAAATACGTATATATCTTAGGGAGCCAAAATTAATTTTTATATTTACTGCATTGATCATCAAAAATTTTTTTGGGGGGGCAGTAAACACATTTTTCAAGCAGTGGAGTCAGCATGACAAAAATAATCTTGTTTTTATTTTAGATTCAGATTTCATTACTGCACTCAAACGACTACAACTGGGCTTGGCGTTATTATACAATCCAAACTGTTTCCGTCAGAAACGCTAAGACTCAGTGTGCAATGATTGTTATTAATAATTAGCTCCTTGGTTTCTTGATAGAAAAAGGCTATCAACAAGCATTTGTTTATCCACAACAAAAAAAGTATAATTAGCTTATCCCACTTAGTAAATCTTGTATGCATGCCAACTCATACCAAACTGCTACTTTTACAAAAAAAATTGCAATAATACAGTTCATTTTTCCAGTCCTTTTTGCACAAAATTTATTTACAATGTCTACATAAATGCTCCAAGGTGGGACTATGGAAAAATACACACATGACCGATGCTTTGCTCAGAAATAAAGTCAACATATTAAAAATAAATCTTCAGTCTATGTTTTTGAGCTGCATAAAACAGGAAGTGATGTATAAGGTGGTGGTTGTTGCATGGGGACAATGATGCTTGATGTGACAATTAGGCTTCTAAACACACGGCCTTTCGGTTTCCATGCCTCCTCCTACCAGTCTCCTTAAGACACTGCCTGCAACAGCTGATTAATCATTGTTGATGACTGCAGTTTTTCCCATCCTTCCCGATTTACATCTGTTCAGGCCAATTCAAATATGGTGAGTAAATGAATTAGACATGCAAATTCAAGCCCCAGGCTAGAGAGAAGGAGAGAGAGGAAGAGAGAGAGAGAGGGAGAGGAGAGAGAGAGAGAGAGAGAGAGAGAGAGAGAGAGAGAGAGAGAGAGAGAGAGAGCACGCTCATGGCTGAAATCCTAGGCAAGAAGAAAGATTCTTCTGCCTGATAGTGATTTTAATGCTCTAAAAATCCTGCAAATCAGACCTTCCTGTCCCTTGCAGGATAACTGTAAGGCTTTTTAATGTAAGGAGGCTTCTGGAGGAAGTGAAGAGCTATGGAAACAACACACATAGTGTGGAAAAATTTCACATTTTTCTTAAAAAATCTATAAGAAACAACGTAATATGGATAACAGTATAATAGCATTTACAATATTTCACTCTTTGTTCTCTTAATGTCTTATATAGTTATTTAGCATGTCCCCCAAATTGACTTCAGTTGGTATTTCCTGCTTTTTAAGAGTCCCTATGAAGAATTAGGGATGCTCCTTGGTCCAAAGTAGATGCCAAGAATGGAACTCCACAGTCATTGCAGAAAAAACATGATTTGAAATCAGTCACCATTGCAGACAATGCATATTCCCTTAAGCTACTGAGCATGAATGTCCATGACTTGTCCACTCATTGTTGGGTCTCCTGTATTAAGAACCGTGGGGCTTGATGCTGACATTGGCATTCCAGGGTGGGGCGGTCCTCCATGCATCATCACTGTTGGGTGGTGAGGGTGTCCAGGAATGTACGTATGCATGGGGGGCCCATGACGCAGCTGAGCAGGATGGGGGGGCATCTGGGGTTGGGTATAACTTGGCTGTCCCATACTCACACCCATTGGACCACCCCGGGCTACATATTCCCCTGGCATACTTTGCAGCCCTGTAGAAATTCAAAAGAAAAAAAAAAACAAAAAGAAAATATTATGAAAAAGCAATAGTGTGGTTCTGGCTATGGCAATCCTACAAAAGCCAGGGGACATTGTGATGAAGGGAACATGGCTCTGTAAAGTATTCTTTTGATTCATACGGAAGAAAATAAAATGAGAGGTGTTTTGCTGGAAACTCACATTTTTCCTCAACTATTTTCCTTTTATTGTCACTGTTATCAAGTCAACCTACTGAGGTCATATTTATTTAAAAAAAAAATAAAACTGTTATTTGAGGTCTGGTCTGAAGAAGCACTTTTGTTCCCTGAAAACATTCTCTACCAAGAACACAAGAGGACCCCACGCTGGTCAGGAAACATCTTGCAGGCAACTAACTGGACAGGCTCTCATTAAGGCTGATTACTTAGCTAAACCTGTACTTTTAAAAAATGGAGACAAAACAAAACAATAACAGTTATCAATG